>NC_137826.1:20283560-20476454 GCF_963921795.1 Nannobrachium achirus
GGTCCAGTTGTGCTAGCTGTATAATACTAGTACTGTCCAACGTTCGCTAACGAGGCGAGACAACATTATTGAGAATGAGCACAAAGGAGTTCCAACGCGCCTGCTCAAGCCAAATTCAGGCTGGCCCGGTGAATCTCAGGAGCAGGACTGGTATGTGTAGAAGGAAGGCACTGGAGCAAACTCTGACAATTAAAGCCTTTTAATTCACAGGGTGCAGGCGTGTTTGCCTGCACCCTGTGAATTAAAAGGCTTTAATTGTCAGAGTTTGCTCCAGTGCCTTCCCCTTATACACAATATTGAGAATGAGGTCAGTAAGAGACGCCATGAGACAAAGGACATGCAATGTCCACACAGAATGGGAAGAGATTTCTTATATTTATACTGGTAAGACACTTTATGACAAAGAACAGCTGACAGTGAGTGCAGAAAAGTAAAAGAAGGAACTGAAATCTCAACCAGCACTATCTTTAGTCATGTGCAGTCCTTAGTATTTTAAAAGTCTCATAAATTATGTTTGATACTTGTTCTAATTAGCAGCATACAGTATAATAACATGTAAAAGCGGTGGGGGTTTCCAGTGCCTGGTGATGGTACTGTAGATCCGGATAAGTAGATTGCCCAACAAGGTTGCCCACTCCTGGATTAGACCCTGTTTGTATACAGTACAGTAGATTATATCTTTAAATACTGTAGGTGGATGACAGTGAGAGATTGTATAGTGTTTGCACTGCATACCGGTATGTAGACTACAGCATGCATGAAATACAAACCCACAGTAAATACATGAAATAGAATTGTGCCTATTGAACTAAGTTGAACTTGAACTCTAAACTAAACCGTAGGTATATGTAATGCTATGAAAGTGCATTAGTACATAAAACATAATCTGTCATTTAATTACAAAGAAAATCAAATAGAATAATTATTCAGTATTAGAATGATTAATCAACGTATTGTACACAGATGTAAGTAAGTAAAGGCATAAGAATAATCCTGATAAATCCTTGATCTCCAACCCTACAAGTAAATCTGTATCCAAACCACTGAAATATAATGCGATTACTGTATGCTAACAATGTACAGAGTAAGTTAATCTATCCATTTGTAACTCTATGATCGGTAAATGGTGCATTTTATATTTAGCTGCATTTATCCAAGGCGCTTTACAGAGATTGTGCATTACATTCACCCATTCACACACACATTAATACACCGATGGCGCAGGAAACCATGCAAGGCACCAACCAGCTCACCGGGAGGGGCAGCAATGGACAAGTAAACCCTTCAGAGAAAGTGTTTGAAAGTGTCCCAAAATAACAATATGCTGTAGTAACACTCCATAATCATATTTAGTGGAAACCACTGACCACAGCCTAGGGTCCACATACAATCACCATCAGACCTCCTGCTTATAAATCTGCTCACCTCTGATTAAAGTTCAGAGACATTAAAGTAGACGTGAGACTGCATTCCTTTAAATCCTGCCATGCCCTTTACCATTGTCTAATCACTGGTTACGTACAGTACATGACCTTTCTATTTCCATTGTTACACATATCTTGTATCACAACTCTGCGAGGTCTAATATTTTCTCATCATGATAGAATAATTCTCATCAAGATATCACCCCAATGGAAAGAAACCACAACTGTCGAAGCTACCGTACCAAAAAATAGTTTTGGATTGAAAAGGTAGAACTGGTAGAACTTGATCTCCTCCTCACCTCAGCTAACCTCTGACAAGCCAGCAATCTCTACAATAAGCATATGACACGCAGCCACTCACCTCTGCACCGCTCTTAAATGGCCCTTTGGCTCATGTAATGTGCGATGGAAGTACTAAATGTACAGATGAGATAAGACCCAAATATTGAAATCCTAAATACGTAATAGACTTTCACCATGCCATATTTAATGCCTGTCTTAACCTCCTGGAAGTCTTAAGGTTTTCTTCAGAATATGTAACCTGGCATGCCCCATTTTGGGCATGTCATTGAAGGCCAAGTATATAAATAAATACGTAATGAGAAACATTTCTGAAAACGTGTTGTGAGCTTGTACATTAGCTTTCAAAACAATGGCTTATGTTTCGTTGTGGCTCAGTGGTTAATGCAGACATACTATCATTGTAAAATGTGTAGCACATTGGCATACTGTAGACAATAAGGAGTTTATTAAGTATTTTTTGTAAAAGAAAAAAAAATGTTTTGATTGATTTGTGTTGGTTGAAATATTTAATACATTCTCTGTAGTTTTGCTATATTTAGTTTTTATAGCCGCATTTGGGCATTGCTTCTGAGATATTTCCACTCATTTGAATGATCCGCTGCCTTGTACATGGTACATGAAGAGATAGGCCTACATTTAACTTAGTATTTAACCACATTTTCTGGGTTTATATTTTAATTAAAAAATGCTCAAAACTAAATAAAATGCCTTATGATCCATATGAGTGTGGTGTTGCCAGGCAATACCACCAGGAAAAGTAGTGTTGCTATGTAGGGTTGGAGGCGGTAACCGCCGTACCGCGGTATACCGAGGTCTACCGCGGTGTCATTGTGCTTACCGCGGTAAAAAGACAAAAAAAAGGTCTATTTTGTATTGGAAAACAAGCGAGTTTTAAAACGGGGGAGAAGCGAGGACCGCATGCGCTCCATGCCGCTCTGCTCTGGGCCGTGTACCACACGTTGGAAGCCACATACGTCACTCACACACAGACCTGCACAGTGCACACAGTGCACGCAGGGCAGTAGAGTACGGAGCACAACTCTATGACGGAGCAGCATAAACTTTCTCTGTAATCCACTCGACACAAGGATGTTAATACATACCTTGTGTTGTGGCATATCTTTTTTTATTCATACGGATTACTGGCGGAGCGCGGGCCGCGTGGACTAAAACCGAAAATGAAACTATTTTACTTTCTCCACCGCATCGCACGTTGTGCTCCGTCCAGCGGCGCGTCGGCGATTTTATAACCTTTTCTGTCAAGTCTTGTAACTAAAACCTGTATATAGCAGCACTCAATCACTGCGATTTGAGAGTTGAGACGTGACGTGAGTTTACAGAATCACTGTACACGATCTGACTACCCTTCCTCTTCTGGTTTGTTCACACAGCTGTTTGTGTCTGAAAAGCCCAAGTAGCTAGCCTACGTTACTATGGTAACCCGATCTAAAAGATCTAAAAGCTCAGAACGCATCGTGGATGCGATGTGTTGTGAGCTTGTAGATCTGCTCCTTTGAAAGCCAGACCCGCTGTGCTGTACGGAGAAGTATAACGCTTCAAATATTGTACTTGTTTAGTCTTGTGACACTGACATATGTACTGATTATCGTGCTCTGTGCCTAATACTACAGGGAATGATGAGCCTGGGTCTGCAGTGGCTCCTGGGACCAATTTCACCTACATCTGGAAGGTTCTGGATGGTCCCTCTCCCTCAGATCCCAACTGTATCCCTTACCTGTACTTCTCTGGCACCGACGCTGTACATGACACCAGCTCTGGTTTAATGGGACCTTTACTGGTGTGCAGGAGAGGAGCTCTCAGGGAGGACGGTACCCAGGTGTGCTATCAGCTTTTACTGCAAGCTCACTTGACCAGTTCAATACTATGGCTGTCTTATATACCTTTTTCAAGCTTAGAATATACTGCACATTTTCCAAGCGAATTATCCGAATGAATGAATTTCAGTGAAGAGTGCACCCGCACACTGCCACTTGCAGGTTCCAAATATCGATTTATTAAAAGCGACGTTTTGGTCGTTAGACCTTCCTCAAGCTAAATTCAATTGTGGCTGACAAACACTAAATACATTTCTCCTGGAACAAACAACCAATCAGAAACAGTCAATGTGATCACTCATTTCAGACAGCTGTGTTGACATGTTCATGTGACTTTAAAGTACACAGTCTCTTCTGAGGTCCTCTAAGTATCATTGAAAATAACAAATTACAATAATACAAAGGAAAATAAAGAAAAGTCATCCAAATAATACACGGAAATCAACAATTATACAAAAAACGAATTCAAATAATGTCATAATGTCCTACTGTCAATGTCAGAGTGGAAAACAAACATAATAAAGCAAAACAAGAAATACAAGAAATACAAAATGCATAGGGACCAGCTAAGAAGTGACTAAATTGATAAACTGAGACTCTCTTTAGAAGTTATATTTATAGCATTACATTCAATAACAGTTCATCATTTAGCCCTCTAGGATGAAGAGTCTGTAATGTATGTAGGCCTATCCAGTATGCTTCTCGTTGTTAAAGTAGAAGATTATGGTTACCACCTCTCCTTGGTAGTCTGACTTGCTCTATGCCAATAAAACGGAAAGTAGAGATGTCATGTTTACAGTCATTAAACTGAATATAGCAACTGGATAATCACGGTCATTTCTCCTGTTAGAGCTCTTATGTTCGCTCATTCTCTGTTTTAACTGTCTAGTAGTTTTGCCAAAATATGACAGACCACATGAACATCTGATCATATACCGGTACACCACATGGGTTGAAGCACAAGTAATTACATTATTAATCTTAAACTTCTTGCCGGTATGAGGGTGATCTCTCTGAATTGTAGATATAGTTTTCTCCAAGCGAATTATCCGAAATAATCTATCAATAGTAATTCATAGATCAAAATAAAGGCTCTTCCTGGTGAGATTGTTATCTCTGTTAAAACAACAACTATTCCTCAGAGATAACCGACAAGATTGTAAAGTGAAATTATTTCTAATGGAAAGTTAATTATAATATTTTTTGTAATTGCCTTGTACTTTAACAGAAAGGCGTGGACAAGGAGATGTTCCTGCTGTTTACTGTCGTGGACGAGAACGAGAGCTGGTACTTGGATGAAAACATTTTAAAGTACGGCAGTAAACAGACAGACACAGAAGATGAAGATTTTCAGGAAAGCAACAAGATGCATGGTAGTTTACCTTTGTGTTTGTGTGTGTAATGCCTTATTTACACAAAAACAACAGACCTACCTACCGTAGATCGGATACTCCCTTTTTTCCCCCCGATTATATATTACATATTTTTCCAATCTGTTGTTTGTCTCATGGGTACATCCACACAAACACACATCCAGGAAATGTGTATTAATGCGAAATACTCAACTGTAATTGTTGTATTGTTTATTCGTCATGCCAACGGTATGTACCTTGTAAATCAGGCTTTAGGGATGGGCGGATTGATATGGAAATGTCAGTACTTTGGATAGAAATACTTAACTGTAATTGTTGTATTGTTTATTCGTCATGCCAACAGTATGTACCTTGTGAATCAAGCTTTAGGGATGGGCGGATTGATACGGATATGTCAGTACTTTGGATACAGAGATTTCCTTTCATAATCGATCTCTGTATTAATATTATTTTATTATGAAATTGAATTTGTATTTAATGCTTTCAAAGTGGGAGGCATTTTTTATGTAATTCATATACACAAAATTCATTGAAAGTACTTGACAAAACTAACATCAATCACACAACAAGATGGTGGTAATGCTGGTATGACGGAGAGAAAACAAAAAATAAATTGGTGTTATTTCACTCGACCGAATTAGTACCAGAATTAGGGAACTTGCCATGTCTGTCAAAAGTCAATGATATTGTGTCAATACCACAAACTTGCTGAAATCTGCCACATAAAACAGCTTGATGAGTAAACTTTTCAGAAAGGGATGAGTTTTCTGACAGAAGCCTTGCACAAATGCAGGATTTATCCATGTTTAAGTGATTTTAATCCTATGAAGTCTGTAAATGATGTTTTAAACCCTTAAAAATGATACTGTATCTGACTATTTGGAATCTGAGATTGTTACCGTCAAAACGGTATGGTGAAGATTTTTACGTATGTTTTCCCACATACGTAAAAATCTTCACCATACCGTTTTGACGGTAACAATCTCAGATTCCTAATACCTTCCGGATTATTATTATTGCCCAATTCTTTTCACTTGATGCAGTGTTAAGAATAACTCCTGAAAGGGCCCAAAGGGGTAATTGCACTATTGAACATTAATGAACATTGTTGAGCAATTGAACATGTATAAACCGAAACCATAGACAGTTATTTATAGTAATACTAATGCAGGGGATTTCACTTTAATTCACAAGGTTTTCCATTTTCATTGACTGTAAACGTGAGGCTTTTAGATCTATCAGCATTGGTATTGGGATACTAGCCCAATCGGATCAAGAAGAAAGTTTGTGGTATTGCCCATCCCTAGTGTGTGTGTCTCTGTGTTTTTGCATGACATTGTGTATTTGGAGAGCTTATTGCGTTGGAAAAAAAACATACAAAAATATGTGGCTATAACAAGCCTTTGTTTGCTACAGAGCATAACATATGCAAAATCCAATTGGAAATCTGACATAGTGGAGTGGAACAGTAATTCATTTATTATTATTTGTTTGCTCTCAGTTAAATTAACAAAAGTCACACAATTACTGTGTGACTTTTGGATTAGCCTCCAAACAGTTGCCATCGTCACTAGAAATCGTATTTCTCCCCAGAGTAAGTTAACTGGTGTTGGTTTTCAATTGGCCAGGTTATATTTGTACTGTATTGTATCGTTGTCGTAATTTGTATTTCTTTTTTCTTCTTTACTAATATTTCAGCGGTGAATGGCCTTGTGTATGGGAACCTTCTTGGCCTGGATTTATGTTTGGGGGACACAGTTGTGTGGTACAACTTTGGTCTGGGCACAGAGGTGGACATCCATGGCATTTACTTTCAGGGCAACACCTTCCAGAGGCATGGCACCACCCGGGACACACTCAACCTGTTCCCTCACACCACCGCTACCATGCTCATGAAGCCAACCACTCCTGGTCAGTCTGGACTTTTACCATACTCCTCAAATTATGTTTGATTCTTGTACATATACTGTACACCAGGGTTCCCCAATAGGCGGCCCGCGGGCCATTTGCGGCCCGCGGGGGGCTACTGTCTGATTCCCACACCAACCCCAGTAATAATGGTGGTATAAGAGCAGCAACAACACTAGTATATCGTCGTTGTCGGCTGGAAACCTCGTATCTCCAAATTTGTAGGTTCTTTCGCAAATCATACAAGGCCGTCGCACAAAAGAAGTAAAACAGCAGATCTACAGTAGATCGGCTGTTTACACTAGTTTAAATAATTTTTAAAATGATAAAAGCAAAACGAATGGTTTTGGACATACAAGATTTTCACCCGACAACTGTCGCAGTCGCTGGAGTAGCGGGAACGCCGCCGTCGCCCCCTGCAATGTTGTGGCCCTCGGCTTGGTACCCTAGACATAATTCGGCCCGTGGGGAAAACTAATTGGGGAACCCTGCTGTACACATAGTTACCATGCTGTTTGCAACTGATTTACCTATAGGGATGGGTTTCAATTGTGAGAAGAGTAGGGGAACACATGTCTTAATTTTGACATAGATTTAGATTTCTGTTGTACCACAAGGCTGGAAGAGTATTGTTACCAAGAGAAATAGTTTTCCTCACTCCTCAGTCCTCATTCTCTCCACTAATACAATTTTCATAAAACACTGGTTTGCAAAACTGTTTAATTTCAAGAACCCCCATAATGTTGGGGAGTGTACAGATGGCGCCATGGCGGGTCCATTTTGGTTCCGTTTACACATTCAGAGTTACAGAACCGCCACACACAAGGAACCCTGCTGGATCCCTGGACCCCACTTTGAGAACAGCAGACCTAAAAGATTCGATCAGAGATTCAAATCGATCCACATCAGAACCCCAACCCCAATCTAACCTCTGTGGATGCTCTCTTCTCACACACAGGCAGGTTTATAGTGAACTGCAGATTAACAGACCACTTCTCTGGTGGGATGTTTCAATCGTACTCGGTTCAGGACTGTCCCGGACACAACTTCACCCATACACCATTCACACCTAGAAAGGTCGTCCAGTACTTCATCAGTGCTGAGGAGATAGAGTGGGACTACTCGCCTGACAGAGCCTGGGAACAGGAGAAGAATCATGGAACACTAAAGGACAGGTGTGTGTGTGTGTGTGTGTGTGTGTGTGTGTGTGTGTGTGTGTGTGTGTGTGTGTGTGTGTGTGTGTGTGTGTGTATGTGTGTGTGTGTGTGTGTGTGTGTGTGTGTGTGTGTGTGTGCGCGCGCGCGTGCGTGCGTGCGTGCGTGCGTGCGTGCGTGTGTTTGTGTGTGTGTGTACATGTGTGTGTCCATGTGTGCGGGTACATGCGTGTGCATTTTTGTGACGTGTTATTTATGCGTATACATGCATGCGTACAGTACAGTATATGTAATGTATATGTGCGGTGCATAAATAGATAGATACTTTTATTATCCCAAGGAGGGAATGTGTATATGTACTGTATGTGCATGTGTATATATGTACAGTATGCTTGCATGTGTGACGTACAGTATATGTATGTATATGTGTGTGTGACGTGCATGCATGTGTGTATGACGCGAGCGAGCGCGAGCGTGTGTGTGTGTGTGTGTGTGTGTGTGTGTGTGTGTGTGTGTGTGTGTGTGTGTGTGTGTGTGTGGCTTCCCACCCTGCAAGGATTACATCTCTAATTGCATGTTGATGTGCTCGGGTTTGGTAAATTGCTATTTATGTTTTAGTAGTATTACTGTTTGTGAGAGGTGACAGATTGTCGTGTGTCCCAGTCCAGGGAACATGTTCCTGGAGCGAGGGGAGAACAGAATTGGCTCCCGCTATAAAAAGGCGGTGTACAGGGCGTACACGGATGACACCTTCACAACGCAGAAGGAACGACAGCCACAAGAGATGCACTTGGGCATTCTAGGTATTGTGGTGGAATTCAGATCAATCAATAATCATGAGAAAATGAGGAGACAAGACAATTATATTAGATGGTGGTGGTCAAGTTTATGTAACATGATATCATGGACAGAAGTACAGTTATCACTCTGGGCAGTGGTAAAGTAGTTCTGCCAAGAAGAATGGTCAGACACTAGAGTTATACTGTGTGGCTTCAAGGCCTCTGGAACGAGCTGTACCATAACAAGATAGGTTTTACCAAAACAATAGCTACTCAGTCCTAGTGCGACATCTAGACTACTACAAGCTATCCTGTATCAATGATGTATCATAAGAGCTAGATATTAATATAATCAATGAACACATGTTCTACTCTATAACGTCACACATAATCAATCATGATAATCTATAATCTACTACAGTATCCTAAAGCCTTATTCATATTTAGTCGCCCGATGAATAGCAGCCCTACAAGCAGACCTACAAGCTCCGCATGGGACGTGTTGTAGGCCTGCTATTTTCATCACCGTGCAATGGAGGATACATGTTACTTTAGCTGTTCCTACCTCTCTTACAGAAGTGAAATATAGAAATGTACCGAATATCCCTTTAGAACTGTCTTAATTTTTTTGTACTAGTCTAATTGGGTACATTTTTACTCTTATCAAAGTTAAAATTACACTGAGGATTTATATGTAGTTATCTTCTTTATAGACTACGGTATATATTCTGCACTACACAAGATTAACTTAAAGATTAAGTTAATAATCATTACATTGTCAGTGTTGCTGTTGCTGCTGTATTCTTGGGCTTGTCTGCAGACATTGTCTGCTTTTAGGTTTCCACCACTTCCTTTTAACAAAACATAATAAACATAGCACACCTTCCTTTGTATGTTTAGACTAGGCTGGAAATGAAGCCACATCTAATGGTTTAGAAGAGAAAAAGATTACAGTTTAAGATGATCTGATGAGAGAATATTATTATTACATTATATTATTATTAAGATTCTCCATAATATGTGTGATGCTACCAGATTTCAAAATCGATTAAGATTTCAAAACTCCTTATGTGTGAGTCCAGCTTTACTCGGTGGAACTAGGAAATGGTGCCACATTAGTCCAGTATGCTCTGAAGAACAATAATAAGGTGCCATTAGGTTCCATTAGATGCACTCTCTGAGTTGAATTAAGACAGGATCATTTGTGTTTCTGGTTCCTTCCATGTATGCTTGTGTTTTCTTTTTACTGCCACAGGTCCAATAATCAGAGCTGAAGTAGGGGAACAGATTCTGATCATGTTCAAAAACAATGCCAGCCGCCCCTACTCCATTTCCGGGCATGGAATAAAGGCCCCACATGTTGCTCCAGTCCAACCCGGTGAGAATAGACACTGAAAATGCCAAATGTTTATGGTGTTTCTTATGCGTGGCTATGGAGGGACAGCAGTTTAACCACGGCCCTCACGGATGAAATGTCATTTTCATGTGCACAATGGATCAGTTGGACCAACCACCTCATTACTGAGTAATGTCACATATCCACAGTGGTGGAAAAAGTACTCAAAGGAGTAGTTCACCCCCAAAATGACTTTTTTTTCTCCTATCGATTACTCACCCTATGGAGACTTAATATTATTTAATTGTTAACATTTTGTTGTTTTTGTCACATTCCAAAACCAATAATTTGATTATAATTAATTTACCCCCATTGATTCGGGATATCAATGGGCCTACAAAGAGTCTCCTCAAATTATTGTGTGACAAAAACAAAAGTCATTTTGGGGGTGAACTACTCCTTTAAGTAAAAGTATCAATACCGCACCAAGTGTAAAAAGTACTCATTATGCAGAATGTCCCATTTCACTAGTTCTCAAAACTAACTCAACCGAAGTCATATAATCATTCTGTGTGTTTGTTTGTTTGTGTGTGCATGTGTGCATGTGTGTAAATGTTTGTTGTCCTGTCAGGCTACATGACAGAGATTAGATGGGACATTCCTGAAAGCTCTGGCCCAGGGGTCTCAGATCCTAACTGCATCTCCTTCGCCTACTTCTCCTCTACACACTTCAAGGTACGCAGTGCTTGTCTCATATACTGTTTATGATGATTTATGATCATCTTTATCTGCTCTGCTCTGTGATCAAAGAACTGGAAGTGATTCCATTCAATCTCATGGCATGGCGGGGGGAAAGAAAACAAACTTTTTAGCATGTAAACCGACTGAAATCAAAGTGGATTCTTTCTGCCAAAATATTAACAAATTGAATCATCTCGGGAGAGTCGATCAGTGTGTTCAGATTTCAGTACCCAGCATTGGCCCGGGTTATTGCATGGGTGAAATACCCCCCACTCTTTCTCCCTCTCTACCTTGCACCGTTCCCCAAACATACAACTTGTCCGTCATGTGTGGTCCCTGAGTATTTTTTGGGGGGGATTAATTGATATCCCCATTAGCTTACTGTACCGTTACAGCAGCTACTCTTCCTGGGGTCTCTGTAGGCCGGTGCCTGAATGTTAGCGCTATAGTAGACATACCGGTACTGTAGGAAGAAAGTGTAGGTACTTCTGTCACAAACGTTCAGTGTGCACAAGACATTTGCTGCTAAATGGTCCAGCAGTTTGCAAGATTAGCTCTGGACACAGTGACAGACACACACACGACACAGACCTATCTTCTTAGAAACGACTCGATTCCTGCAGACACATGAGAGCATTCACTAAGACTGGGTATATGTACGGGTAAGCCAATTACATTTACAGACAGTTCAGCTGGAGAGATTTAAATGCTTTTGACGGATTTTCTAGTGTTTTAATGTTAAACACCATCTAACTTGACCAGTTAGGAGCTGCTTTTACCCATAGATATGTTGGCCCCTTTACAGTAAGAGTGCAAGTATATGTTGTTAGAAATAACATGGAAAGCTGATTAGGCTTATAAGGTATAATATAGCTGTATTAACAGTGAACATTCCTGCAATTCAAACACTCATCTATAATGGAATATTATGAGCTTGCCAGTGAAGACACAAACAGGATTCATGATTTAAAAAAAGTTGTCTTTCAGTTGTCTTTCATACAAGTAACTAAGCATTCTTTTGTTTTTGTTCCCCGCACACTTTAGCAGTAAACATTCTAAACAATTGTATTATAAAGACATTTTTAAAGGGAAGACAAAAGGGCATGTGCAAAAAGGAAATGATTCCTAGTGGCCCATGTCTTCACAAGCACAATCACACACTTTAAAACAATATGTTCACCAATTTTCCGATCCGAAACATTATCAAACTTCATGGGCTATGTTTCAGATTAAACACGCGGGCCAGCGTCCAATAACAAACAGGCTTCAGATACAGAACATATAATAAAATAGTGGCTGAAAAGGCCATTCTCAAACTGGGTTCATTGTGTTTTAGCCCACGAGCCCTGGAAAGCTGATGGACTACCACATGTTTATAGTTTTCCAAAGTATTTTTCTACAGGCATCTGAGTTTCAATTGGGGTCCGTTTTCTTACTCATATAACATTGAATGACAGACAAATACATTCTGTGGGGAACAACAACAAAAAAAAGCAGATCTACAAGCTCACAACTCCTCACACTGCGAGGCGTTGTCAGCCTGCTGTCGGCTATCTTCGACAAAGAGATTTGGCGCAGAGGGAATAAAGAGCAGTACAAGTTTTGAGGGTCAACTGTCTGAAAAGTTAACGTTATGAAGCTATCTATGAAAAAGTTTTATCTGCAACACAATTCTGTCTCTCAGCTAAGGGGTCTTTTGGCCTGAAAAGACCCCTGTTGTAGATCTCTTTTCCATGCATATTGTTCATCAGACTGAAACCCCTTTCACACTAAGCTGTGCTGCAAGGGAAGTTCTGCATGCATTGTGTGAGCGGCTTTAGTCTTTCAGGCTCACTTGTGTGGATCCTGAAGGAAATCTCTCATACCACTAACTGCTTGCTCTTCACAAAGATTGAACCGCCTGCACAGTTGATGAATACCATGTGGTCATATCTATAATTGTTCGCATTAAAGCATCAAGAATACCCCTGAGGCCAGCGGCCATGCTCTGTTTTCACCTGAATGAGAGCGTAATTGAACGTGCTTGTTTTATTATATAATAAAGATGACCAGCACCTCTCTGTGCATCTATGCATCCCATTTTTTCATTCCTGGTATTAAAGGGGAAGACCACCCATTTTCAATATTGAACTATGTCATTAATATACCTTAGAGGAGTTGTGTGGAAATAAAAACAAAGTTCCCTCTCTTCTGTGTTGCCTGGAACTGGAGGATTTTGGGGTTTGTATTGCAAATTACAACTTGATGACATCACACATTGTACTTTACAATACAAACCCCAAAATCAATCCTTCAGTTCTCGGCAACACAGAAGAGGGGGAACTTTTTTTTATTATTTCCACACAACTCCTCTAAGGTATATTAATGACATAGTTCAATATTCAAAATGGGTGGTCTTCCCCTTTAAGTAAGATTTTCTAGCGGGTGACCATGACTATTAAATGGATGGAGCCTGCGACCATAGGTTCAGTCAGCATATACCCGAGGGGTCCATGCGGTTGCATTCAGTTCTGTTACAACGCTACTACGCCAGTCTTGCGTCACAGGTGACGTGGCAGTCAGCTGATCATTGCCAACCTACTTAAAGCCTGCTCAGTGTCTCTTCCTCCTGCCTTGCTGATTGGCAGCTGGCACTTGCTTGCCAAGTTGTGTGAGGCTGTTTGCTGTGCCTAGCTGGCTGGGTGTTACTGGTTGTTCTGCTGCTTATTGTTGCTTAAATCATGTTCTTGGCTGCTAAGCTAAGAAGCTGTGACTTGGCCAGGTTGTATGGAAAAAATGTTGGGATTGTTTGATTCTGGTAATCGCTGCTGAATTCTTATTATTGCTTCAAGGTTCATGTTGTCTTTGCTAATGTTGCTGGTGCCCAGTTGCCCATTCTGCAGTGCTGCAGTCTAATGTGGCAGTCGTTTGTTGCTAAAGCTAATTTAAATGTGCTGTGGGCTTTGCTAACGTTGCTAAAGTTAAGCTCAGGAACAGTGGTTGATTGTGGTTGTTATTCTTGACAGGTTCAAGTCTCATTATAATGAGGATCTCATTCCCTCTGGGCTTTGGGAACTTAACCACATCATTGCTTAGCTGTTCCAGCAGAAAAAGAGGGGGAACGTGTGTATATTGTGGGTTGTTGTTTATTTCTCACCTCAGTTGTTCCATATATTTTATTGAACTGTTTAGCGTTAGCAAGTCAGGCCATTTGCTAAAGTTAGCTCAGAAACCATAGAATTCATCAGGATCAGTGGCTTGTTTGCTTGTCGTCTCCGCAGCCATGAGCAATCGCTCATCCCATTCAGTCAGTGTCAGCCAGGAGCTCTCTGCTGCTGATGTAGAGAGTGTCAGCTTATAACTTGTGTAATGTTTAACGTGGGTTGTTAGCATCCAGCTAGCGTGAGTTCGCCTCCTAGTAACGTCATGCTGCTAGACATGTTGCGCACCCCTCTGCGCATACTGAGCTCTATGGGTAACGTAGTTCGCTATCTTTCAAGCTCTGCGTTGTTGTTTTTCAGTCTATGGTGTGTTAAGGTGTCTTCACGAAATGGCCTACTTCCAACAGCTCTAAACTGCCATCCTGTTGTAGTATGCTATGCTGGCATTAGTCGGCAAACTTGGCATTAAATAAAGCCCGGCGACAAACATTGATTGCATTCTACGGCGGCCGTCGACATGTGTTGCCATGTCTGCTCATTATAAGCGACTCGGTATTGTATTCCTGTGAGGTCTCTAGCTGCGGGTTTCTTTGTTGGGCGTGGTTCTGGAGGGTATTTGGCTTGCTTCAACATTTGTTTTATTTATATTTATTAGGAAATAGCTTATGTTATAGAGCTCAAGTGGCGAATCTTTGGGCTTGTTTTCATAGACTGGTCACTTGTTTCACTCACAGGATCTGGCAACGGGTCTACGGGAGATATTCGTTTTGCAGCTTGTTTTAAATGATTTCGTCTCTGTGGGCTGCTTATGTCTCACCTTGGGTTTACATGTTAATGTATTGTGAAGCCCAAATGCAGTCAGGCACTGTCTGGCTGTCAGATCAGCGCTTATGTCCATGAGTGGCCGATGTTCTCAAGTTGCTAATAGACAGTGCTACGTCGTAGCTTCAGCTAAAGTGTCCTGTGGCTTCATAGATAGGGTGACCATATTTTCAGCCACTCAAACCGGGACGCAAAACACTGTTGCCTAAAACTGGGACCCTAAAAGCAATGCGCACGTTACCGCGCACGCGCGTGCCCATTCTCTAACGTTCTTGCACGCGCACACACGCACCGCAGGGTTGCAAGCAAACAGGCAGTGAGTGATTGACAAACAGGCTCGGTGTTGAATTCAGACACGCAATGAATTTGTTCCTTTTTTCTGATTGGTTAGGTGAGCGTGTTTTCATGAAAAGAACATGATAAATGTCTATGCAACCACTGAAAACAGCTACTATTATTTTAATTCTGGCGAAAACCGGGACAATTTTGTAGTGAATGTTGAAAACCGGGACATATTAGTATTTTAGAGATATTTGTCGGGACACCGGGACACGTAGCTTGAAAACGGGACTGTCCCGGGTAAAACGGGACGTCTGGTCACCCTATTCATAGATCATAGTAGTGCGTCTGCCGGTTACTGTAGAAGCTCCCGTGAAATGATTTTCTAAAGCACATTAATCACTTCCCATTGAGAAGTCTTATTAAGGATGTCTGTCTGTGTGGGCTTCTGGGATAAAGGAACGCGGCAAGCTCATAGTGGTTTATGTGCGATCATTGTTTGCTTCCGCAATCACAAGCTGTCTGACCTATGACGTCATCAGTTGAACTTGCTGGTGCTTTCTGGGAAACGTAGTCTATGCTCTAAATGCACTGGAGTATTGTGCATGCATTCGGTAGCTGTGGCTTTTCATGATTTCCAGGGGTGGAAAAGTGCTCACATTTTGTTCTTAAGTGGAAGTATCGGTGCTGCACTGTGGATGTACTCCGTTGCAAGGAGACGTCCAGGATTCAAAATGTACTTGAGTAAAGTACGGAAGTATTGGCATGAAAGTGTACTTGGGGTACCAAAAGGAAAAGTCTAAATGCTTGAAAATTGCGACGCGTTGTGAGCCAAGGTATAAAATAGGGCTAAAGTGGGTTAATGTGTGTTTTGTATTATTGTAATTTACACCTGCAAAGTAACTACAGTTTTCAAATAAATGTAGTGGAGTAAAAGTACAATATTTGAATCCAAGTTGTAGTGGAGTAGAAGTTGAGGTATCGGAAATTAGAAATACTCAGGTGGGGTACAGATGCCTCGGGAGTGTGCTTGGGTACAGTACTTGAGTGGATGTGCTTAGTTACTTACACCACTGATGATTTCCCTATTCCAAATGGTTGGGGCACTTGGTGGGGGAGCTAATGCTAGCAGTCAGGTTGTTGGTTCATGCCAAGCTAGCTTCCATTTATTTCGGTGCTTGATGTGATAGCTTCTCCGGTGTTGGCTAGTAGCCTTCATGTTTGTCTTCGGATAATCAAGTTAATAATCCTCTCAATTGAGCTGGTATCAAACTCTGCCCTGCGCTCAGTTCAGGTAGCCTACTTGGGTGAATTAATTCTATATTCACAAATGGATAAATAACGAATTACTAAAATAAATAATTCACAAGTAATTTTAAATAGATAATGGATACACTTAAATGGATATTAAAAAAATACATTTAAGTACATTTATATATTATGGCCTATATATATATATTTATATATATTATAAAAAATAAAAAATAAAATAAATAAAAAAGGAAAATGCGTCGTCATCACCCAGTAGGTTAAGATGCAATGTGCATCAGGTATGCCAATACTGCTTAATGTTTTTAAGTGGTAGGTTATGATACCATGGTGCATCAGGTACACCATGGTGTATGAGGTTAAATGTTGGGTTTAAGATGCCAATGGCGCATCAGGTATGCCAATGGGCATAAGGTTAAATGGTATTTAAGATGCCAATGGTGCATAAGGTTAAATGTTAAGATGCCATGGTGCAGCAGGCATGCTAATGTGCATAAGCTTAAATGTTAAGATGCAATCGCGCATCAGTTATGCCATGGTGCATACGATTTTCATGGTAGGTTTAGCATAGCATGGGTAATTCACTAAGTAGAATATTCCCTCTATATCAGAATTCTCACCGGGTAAGTGTTTTTGCCGACTGCTCATTTAGATATCCTGCTCAGGCAGGTCTCCCAACATCGTCATCAGAACGGGTTCGCTTGGTTGCCATCATAGATGTTCTGCTCGGGCAGGTCTCTCAACATCGACTGAGAACGGGTTCGCTGGTTGCATCATTTAGTGCTAATCATGGATATCACTCCGTCTTGGTCAGGAGTTGTCAGGATGAGTATGTTCAGTTACTGTTATGCTTACCATGAAAAGCCGGTTGACAATGGATGTCATGTACCGGTATGTGCAACAAGCCATACAGAAGTAAACTCCATTGCATGTTACTTACGGAGAGGTGCTCCATTAATAGTCAAGATATAAAAGTCTGTCATGCTGGCTGGAGATGTCGCTGTCTAAATGGGTCGGCTGTCAGATCATCGAATGGATGATTATGCGTAGAGTGTTTTAGGAAAGGTGTTATCTGGTGGTGATAGGATGATAGTTATATTTATTTTCATTAATCACTGTTCAGTAAAAGCATGGTTAGTACTCGTTGGTTCCAATCTTAGATCTATTCACTCTAATCAATCTTAATGTATTCTTTTGTCCAAACCGTCAGCGGAACTGATATGTTAAATATTATCTCAACTTATCAGAATTTAATGAGTTCAAGTGTTGTAATTTAGCTTGAGCGGTTCAAGCAGTATTACTAAATATATGGTGGTAGCTGGGGGAAATCGTGTGCATCAGAGTTACGTTCACTTAAGTCCTAATGCTCCTCTATACTGGCATTAGAGGGATGGCTGTTGGTGTGGGCAACTAAAGTTATGCCTTAGCGATCCCAGATGGTTGTCGCTGTGTTGGGGGAGAAGTTGGGATCGGCGTAGTATTAGAGGGGAGCTTCACCCCACATTGAAGGCTCATAAGCTTGCATTCGTCACTGTGTCTCCTAAGCAGGGGCGCTGGAAGTGGGGTGCTGAGGGAGCTGCAGCTCCCCTGGTGGTGGGGAGAAAAAAAAAATTTTTTTTTTTTAAATAAGCCTATATATACACACACACAGAGCTATATTAAAACAATAATGTATTTGACTTTGGGGAATAAAATATGTTGAAAAAAGGTATTTGATTATCACATGGTGACCTAATCACATGGTCACCTTGCCACTTCCGGTCAGAAGGGAAGTCAAATTTAAATCCCGCTTTGATGGCACACCAAAGTCTATTTATTTGAGAACTAGAAACTGTCTATAGGCTCATTGTTGCAAACTAACACCGTTGTATATGGGGAATAAAAAACAGTAGAAAACTGTTACAAAAATAATACCCGATTTTGTAGCGTGTGCGTGAGTGACTGTGTGTGCATGTGTTACATGCCCCAGTCTAGGGGTATAAGGATATGCAACATTAGTAAGGCAAAGGGTAGGTGTAAGAAGTATTTTTATTTATAACTTCCTTTTGGTGAGCATTCAAGGAACAGTTTACAAATAATGAATGGAAACACAAAAGGAACAACTTTAACAATAAATCAAATGAATAACTACCCTGCAAAGAAAAGAAACAATCAAAATGTACTAATCCTAAACTTATATATTAACCACTAAATAACTAAACTAGACCAAATCAAAATTACAGGAGATTACTAAACTAACATAACTACACTATTCTAAACTATCAAAACATGAGCGATTACAAGAAGCAGGCAGTGGTAGCTACGTGTTAGCTGAATGCCACAACCTAGTTGTGGGTTTAAACAAAGTCAAGTTCAAGTTCCCAATGTTCTCCAAACTCACAAAGGTAAGAATGCTATAAGCTAAGCAGTAAGCAGGTTCTACAACGCTAACATGGCAGAGGGAAACTACTACAGAGAGTAGCTCCCAAAGCTGCAGCAGCATGTGAGTGACATTATGCAGGTGGACAGCATGTTTCCCCATGGGCAGGGAGAAACAGACTGACGAGGAGCTCTGGGCTGGCAAGGCTTTTGTAGGGAGGCCCCGCAGGTGATTGGACCAGGTGGAATCAGGGTGTAGCTCTCCATCAAGCTCAGCTCACTCAGGTCTCCTTCAAGTTCAGGTCTCGTCTCCTCCCACTCCAACACAAGGCCAAGACCTAAACTGACACTAGTATGAGTATATGTGGACTCCAACCAATATTGGGAACAATAGGAACGTAATACTAAGGATAACTAGAAAATAGTAATATAGAAAAATAGTAAATTACATAGGGATGTAACACCCCCACCCTCAAAATCAAACATCTCCCCTGATGTTTGTATAATTTAAAGGATTTTAAATGTACTGAGTTTAAGAGGATTTACATTGAAGTATGAATTTATAAAAGCTTCTTTCAGACCTTTTTAAGTAACCACCTGTTCACAAAATTCGAAAGAGTGAGCCTCAACTACACTCTAGTGAGGGGTTAGGGCTAGGGTTTAAGACTCCCCCTGCACTGATTTGTGTTACCAAAATCCAAAATCTGAGTTAAATCGCTTGACAGAAGCTAATCCAACTAACCGTCAACCAAAGGCTGCCCCGAAAATCTTCATCTTAACTTGTCACCTTAGCAGATTCAACATTTCACAACCGGAGAGTTACTAACATTTAGCACCCACCGTTAGTTGGGTCAAAACGGAACATTTGCGGGTTCAAGAATTCAAGGCCGGTATATATTCAAGAACTTTGTCCATGGACAGAACCTAATCTCTATAACCTAAGAGAAGTAGCCTCGACTACTCTCTAGTGAGGGAACACCTTATTGAGATGCCCCTGCACCTAGTAGTGATACGGTAGTTCTACATAACAGTAGTCAATATCATTACAAAACACAAGACCCCTGAGTAATGCATATTACTACATAACCCCAAGTAGCAACCACCTAACACCGGGTTGGACATACTAAGAGCACCAAAGTCCAACATAATCGAGTAGTGAAGAAATCACCACATACAGAGTAATGTTACCACTACATATACTGTAGCACCCAAGTAATGATAACACCACATACCAAGTAGTGATAGTGCTAGTACGTGATACCTAACCCATAGATCGTTAACCAGAATACTGAAATTACTAAACTGAATAGCACTATCACCATGTACAAAACCAAGTAGATATCACTTCATTAACAAATTCACAAGTAGTGATATCTACCACAAAAACCTGCATCGCCATTTTGTGACTGATCCACCCACTGATGGGCCAATTAATTACTTTTAACCAGAATAAGAAACCACTTCAGTCTCGCGAAACTGTGGCACTAAACCAATAAACTTGGAAATGTCAAATGGTAACGTACCTTGATTTAAGCTGGGAGTGGGGTTGGTTAGGAGTGGTTGGCACCGGAGCGGGTGAGGGAGAGACGGGAACAGAATCTTTCTGTGCCATTTCCAACTCGAGCTGGCGAAGTCTGAGCTTTTCCTCTAGCTCAATTTTTCGCATTTCCAACTGAAAAGCTCGGTCGTTTGCCCTGTCCCGTTCTCTCTCCTCTCTGTCTAGCCGTGCTATACGCACTTTCACCCTGGTTTTAACTGAGACCTTGGATCCGTCTGAATCCGCGGAGTCCGATTCTAGGCCCAGTGCGTTGGGGTCGGGAGCCAATTTCAATGGTGTCTTTTTGGGCTTTGCCTCTGGCTCAGCCACTGCTCCTTTTTCGGACCCCTCAACACCTGCCACCTCATCACCCCCCGGACCAGACTCACCTTGGAGCGGCCTCGGCACAACTTCAGGCACGGCTAGTTCTGGTGGCACCACCAACACCCCTTGATCAACCAACTTAGTAAATAAAAAATCTTTAATTTTTTTCTTACTAAGCGCCTCGTTAACAACGAATCTGAAGTGGTCTACCATCAGTAACAAGTCATCTTTGCGACAATCGTCGAATTTGCCAATGGTGGGGTCTTTAACGAACTCCTCCAAGTCAAAGTGCACCATTTTTGCCGATTAAGCCCACAATTGTTTTAGAACCCGCTAATAAAATAAAAAAAACTTGATTCACTTACCAATTGCCTCAGTTGACGAGCCCCCGTTAATGTTACATGCCCCAGTCTAGGGGTATAAGGATATGCAACATTAGTAAGGCAAAGGGTAGGTGTAAGAAGTATTTTTATTTATAACTTCCTTTTGGTGAGCATTCAAGGAACAGTTTACAAATAATGAATGGAAACACAAAAGGAACAACTTTAACAATAAATCAAATGAATAACTACCCTGCAAAGAAAAGAAACAATCAAAATGTACTAATCCTAAACTTATATATTAACCACTAAATAACTAAACTAGACCAAATCAAAATTACAGGAGATTACTAAACTAACATAACTACACTATTCTAAACTATCAAAACATGAGCGATTACAAGAAGCAGGCAGTGGTAGCTACGTGTTAGCTGAATGCCACAACCTAGTTGTGGGTTTAAACAAAGTCAAGTTCAAGTTCCCAATGTTCTCCAAACTCACAAAGGTAAGAATGCTATAAGCTAAGCAGTAAGCAGGTTCTACAACGCTAACATGGCAGAGGGAAACTACTACAGAGAGTAGCTCCCAAAGCTGCAGCAGCATGTGAGTGACATTATGCAGGTGGACAGCATGTTTCCCCATGGGCAGGGAGAAACAGACTGACGAGGAGCTCTGGGCTGGCAAGGCTTTTGTAGGGAGGCCCCGCAGGTGATTGGACCAGGTGGAATCAGGGTGTAGCTCTCCATCAAGCTCAGCTCACTCAGGTCTCCTCCAAGTTCAGGTCTCGTCTCCTCCCACTCCAACACAAGGCCAAGACCTAAACTGACACTAGTATGAGTATATGTGGACTCCAACCAATATTGGGAACAATAGGAACGTAATACTAAGGATAACTAGAAAATAGTAATATAGAAAAATAGTAAATTACATAGGGATGTAACACATGCGTGCTGTGTGTTGCACTGTGTGCTAAAATAACTAGTAACTATATAGCTCCTTGTTACACCGTTGTGCGGGGAATAAGCACCCGAAACCGTAATAAAAATAACCCAAAACCGGATAAAAAAACGTGAATTTTTCGGCGTGCGGCCTTTGGCATGAACTCCTCCAGGCTCAGCTCCCCTTGGGATTTGGGAGTTCCAGCGCCCCTGCTCCTAAGAGCAGTGGGACGTCACTGTGTCTCTTAGGAGCAGTGCCTGGCTTACATAGATTTCCACATAATGTTGGTATATCCTAGCAGGATCCAGAAACTGTGTCTTCTAAGGAGCAGGGGGATATCTGCTAGGATGACACACGGCTTGTTGCGCCAGCTCACATAGATTTTTCCACATTATGTTAGTATGTCTTATCAGGATCCAGGATGCTAGTTGCATTCGTCTCTGTGTCTCCATTAGGAGCAGTGGGATATCTGCTAAGACGTGCATGGCTGGTTGCGCCAGTTCACATAGATTTTCCACATAATGTTAGTATGTCTTAGCTGGATCCAGGATGCTAGCGGCATTCGTCACTGCACCTCCAAGGAGGAGCAGTGGGATATCCGTGGAGATGTCACACGGCTGGTTGCACCATCTCACATAGTTCTCCCACATAATGTTAGTATATCCTAGCAGGATCTAGAAATGCTAGCTGCATTTCGGCACTGTGTCTCCATGCGGAGCAGTGGGATATCAGCTAGGGTGCCAAACGGCGTGGTGTGCCTGGCTCACATAGATTTTACACATAATGTTAGTATATCCTAGCAGGATCCAGGAATGCTAGCTGCACTTCGTCACTGTGTCTCCGTCAAGGAGCAGTGGGACATCTGCTAGGATGAATCGGTAGAGTAATTTCCCGTAGGGCGTTCTTGGTTCTGCGTGTTGGGGGTGTTTATATATATTTATATCTCCCTGCTCCTAATGGTTATTGATGTTCTTCTGTGCTGCGCTGAGCAGGGAGAGCAGAGCCTGACGCCAAAATAAATGTGACATATACACACTTGCATTACTCATTCATAATAATAATAAACATTGTTTCAATCCTAATCGTGGGTTATCTGACTGAAATGGATGGAGCCTGCGACCATAGGTTCAGTCAGCATATACCCGAGGGGTCCATGCGGTTGCATTCAGTTCTGTTACAACGCTACTACGCCAGTCTTGCGTCACAGGTGACGTGGCAGTCAGCTGATCATTGCCAACCTACTTAAAGCCTGCTCAGTGTCTCTTCCTCCTGCCTTGCTGATTGGCAGCTGGCACTTGCTTGCCCCCACCGCCTCCCCAGCACCACCAGTAGGCTCTGCTGTTAATTCTGTTCCCCATGGGGGGTGTTTATATATATTTATATCTCCCTGCTCCTAATGGTTATTGATGTTCTTCTGTGCTGCGCTGAGCAGGGAGAGCAGAGCCTGACGCCAAAATAAATGTGACATATACACACTTGCATTACTCATTCATAATAATAATAAACATTGTTTCAATCCTAATCGTGGGTTATCTGACTGAACCTACATTATATGACATGGGATGAATGGACGTTGCGGCGATGCATTCTGTCTATGTGCATATGTACCGTAGGATGCCATACTGTGTGTGTGTGTGTGTGTGTGTGTGTGTGTGTGTGTGTGTGTGTGTGTGTGTGTGTGTGTGTGTGTGTGTGTGTGTGTGTGTGTTTACACTTCAAAGCAAAACCAAAAACAATGACCTAGTTCAATATGTACAAAGCATTTGGCTTTACAGACCCAAACACAACTTACTGTAGGCCTAATTGCCAACATTCTAATTTGGTCTGTAGTACAGTATATTGGCAGAATCCACATACGCTTTCCTTATCCACATCCGCACAATGAACATCTGCACAATCGACACCTGCACAATCCACATGCCTTTCCGTTTGTTTATTGTCATAGACAACAGGATTTCCAGAAATTAAACTGTTAAAGGACGACCCATTTTTCTTGATATAATTGGGTTCTCACTAATGCTCATGATAAAATGGTACCATTTTTGTCTACTCAGTCTGTGACTCAGAGGAGGGCTGTGGACAGTTCAGAAACCCGCCTACCAATGACAACAACCATGGGAATCCAATAGACAGCTAGCCTCGCGTAGCCAGGCTTTACTCATCTGCAAAGAGAAAAGCCTGGTGACAATATAAGGCAGAAAGCGTTCAACTTCCGCCGTGTGAGCTTCCCCGGAAGTGAGCTTCCCCGGTTTTCCTCTAACGTAACTTCCGTTAAACGCAGCACTTCCGCTAGAAATCTTGGAACCAACCGGAAGGCATATTGTCCACAGGGTGATAGACAGCAGGATTTCTGATCCTGGAAAGTTAGCATGCTATAATAAAAGCCATTGTTCTTGCAGTAATACAAATCCAAATGCCAGAAAAAATATTAAATCTTAAAAAAATTAAAACCTGTCTTAACGATGATGTCACTGGTAGGCGGATATCTGAAGTGTCCACAGCTTTCCTTTGAAACACAGACCGAGTAGAAGCAAGAGCATTAGCTAGGACCTATTATATGAAGAACATTTGATAGTCTTCCTTTAAAGACGCGGTGCCATAGTTTTGTACTTTTTCTGTTTTGGTATGTGTCTATTAAGTTAACATTATTCTAATAGGCCACCTGGTGGGGTTATAATGTGCAGATTTGTCTTCCTTGTGTATTTGTGTTTACTTCCTGAAAGCTGAAAGACCTGGCCTCAAAAGGCCCGGTCGAAAAAACACAGATTAAATTACATCATATAATCATCCCCCTCCCCTTTTACTATCCACCCAACACTGTGGGTGTGGCTAACTTCAGCTGGGTCAAACTTCTAATACATTCTTCAATCAATCAAACAATTGATCTCCATATATGGGTACCAGGGGTCTCCATATATGGGTAACTGGTCCGATATACATCACTGGCCAGATGGCCAAGACATGGCGCGACCTCACTTGTCGCCCTGGTATTTAATTCAGTCTGACCAGAAGCATGGATAAAACACATCCCCACCGCCGATAAGAATGAATGACCAGAGCTGTGTATTTCTCCCCATCCCCCTGCTAATCAAACCTTGCGTAAAAAGCAAAATGGTTTATATGATGTGATGTGATTATTACCAATGAAAGATTGACCACGGTAAATCACAGACACTATTTTCCTCGTTCAGGACATGTACAGCGGCCTGGTGGGACCGCTGGTGGTGTGCAGGCGGGGGACGCTAAGCGTAGGCGAGGGCGCCGACAGAGAGAGGGGAGACGTGAAGATGGATTTTGCCCTGCTCTTCTTGGTCTTTGATGAGAACCAATCCTGGTACATTGACGACAACATCAGAACGTACATCGGCAAAGACCCCGAAGCCTTCGTTCCGGACCCGGACTTTGAGGAGAGCAACATGATGCATGGTCAGAAAGCAATCAAATTCTCGCATTTCTTGCAATAAGCCCTATTCACGGCCCGCCCACTCAGCAAACTTTTCAGCAACTTCCTGGTGCTGACGTCAGTTTAGAAGGGTAAAATAACACAGAAATCGCTGGACTTAAAGCCAACAAATCATTATTTCGAACGGTAAAGTAAATTATAATGCTTTGTGCCTTTTACTATCTTGTTTTCTTGATCATGCTAGCCGTATTTCATACTGTACTATTCGGAAATTGCATTAAATTTGCGATTTCTGTGTTAACTCTATGGGCTTTTAGCAGGGTTTTACCCTTCACAACGTGACTTCAGCACCAGGAAGTTGCTGAGTGGGCGGGCCATGAATAGGGCTAATTCTTTCAACCGTTTTCTGAACGCACACATAGGGCGGTCACGATTATGACATTTTACATGGCGATTAATTGTCACTCAAATAATTGCGATTAACGTTTTATTTGTGTTTTTGTCGTTGACAATTACATTTCTGTTTGGCTTTTAGGCTTTGAAGTTGCACATGGTAGATATGACACATAACCTATACAAAGAAATTACTGACATATTTGTCAACTTTATACTTAAAAAAGAACATTGATAGTGGAAATAGCAGATCTTCAAGTTCCACTATTTTTTACTTTACAAAAAATATATGAAAAATGTTCAACATGGAAACGATTATGAAAAATAATTGCGATTATGTCAAGTAATTGCGTGCGTGCGTGAGTGTGGAAGTGTGTCTGGGTGAATGTGTTGAAAGATAAATGGCATACGCCTTAACACCTCAAATTGTTACTCAGTTCTTATAATTAAGGGTTGTGTTATATCCCTACAAATGTTCATGTGTCTGGTTGCATGCATGCGTGCATTCTTGCGTGCATGCATGTGCATGCGTGTTTTTGTGTGCGCGCGCGTGTCTGTGTGTCTGCGTGTGTGTGGGATGCATGCTTGTCCATTAAAGCGATAAATGGCAGGCTGTATGGCAACCTCCAGGGGCTGGAGATGACGCAGGGGCAGAAGGTAGACTGGTATCTACTGGGCCTGGGCAGTGAGGTGGACATGCACACTGTTCACTTCCACGCAGAGACCTTCACCTACAAGGTACCCCTCTCCTTCTTCATTATTTCACAAGCGCCATTATCGCTGCCAAATACATGCCATACGGCAGTTGTCACAGTGATCCTCGATTAACACGACTAGACAGTGTGTGTGTGTGTGTGTGTGTGTGTGTGTGCGTGCGTGCGTGCGTGCGTGCGTGCGTGCGTGCGTGCGTGCGTGCGTGCGTGCGTGCGTGCGTGTGTGTGCGTGCGCGTGCGTAGGTACGCGCGCAAGCGGGTGTCTGCGTTTGTGCATGCACGTTGTGATACAGGACTAGACACGACATGAGGGCATGAAAGGTCATACTGTATATTAGATCTGTAACTCACTATCTGACATTATGGCTTGATTGCCAAAGGTTAGAGGTCGAAGACACTGAGGTCATCTGGCGTTCTTTGCTTCTTCCTTTTTTGCACTAACCATCTTGTGGAAACATTCTTGCCCTGTCACATCCTTTCCTACAGTATGTTGCAATGTGTCATGTAAAGATATTTCCATATACAAACGCCGGAATGAAACAGATATGTAGCTAGTTACTGAGTCACTACTCTCAGTTCCTTAACGCTGGTCCTCCACTCTTCTCTGTTTAACACTGTGTGTGTGTGTGTGTGTGTGTGTGTGTGTGTGTGTGTGTGTGTGTGTGTGTGTGTGTGTGTGTGTGTGTGTGTGTGTGTGTGTGTGTGTGTGTCACCAGATGGACGGCGTGCATCGTGCTGATGTGTTTGACCTCTTCCCCGGGACGTTCCAGACCGTGGAAATGGTGGTGGGAAACCCCGGGACCTGGCTGCTGCACTGTCACGTCACAGACCACCTCCATGCTGGCATGGAGACCACCTTCACCATCAAAGGTACCCTAATCCAGTGGTTCTCAACCTGTGGGTTGGGAACCGCTGGGTGGTCCCCAAATTATTTTGGGGGTCCCCAGATGATTCACTTTATGTGCAACATTGTTTTCTCACATCGGACATTATGTACATTTCTAACGTGACAATTGAAGAACCTTTTTAATACATCTAAAATGACAAATTAAACATTGGCCAAAATGTAATAGTCTTAAAGTTACCTAGCTTCCCTTTAAGTACATTTCCAGGCAGAGAAATATACCAGTAAAAGCGGATATCAAAAAATTTAAACATGACTTTAAATTTGGATAAGGACATTGAAAGAGTGGACAGAGCTGTACTCTGCGTTCATTTCATCTGTCTTTCTGCACCTTGTCTGAAAGCTTATGGATGGATGGGGTACATCTGTACATACAATATCTTAAGGTGCAGTACCACAGCGAACCGTGGGGGAAGTAGTGAATCCCTGTAAGAGGGACAAAACAAATGTAACACAATGAAAAATAAAGACTGGAAGACAAGTGGAGTCCATATGAGATTGTTTTGTTGTCCTTTGCTGCCCTCTAGCGGTTGACGACTATGTGTGTACATATTGTACACATTAGTGCATGTTGAAAATTGCTGCTAAAGTTGTCCCCAGTGTATTGACCCAGTGACGCTGGTCCTGACCAATTTGGGAATGTGCGTGCGTGCGTGCGTGCGTGTGTGCGTGCGTGCGTGTTCTCAAGCCTGAAAATTAAGGCCCTAACTGGCCTGGCCCGACTAATTAACATACATTTCAGGCCCTACCCGGCCCAAAAACGTCAGGTAGGGTCGGGAAGAATTTGGGAAACTGGCATAACAACGTTTTTATTTTTTTATTTTTTTCAGAAAGCCCTAACCCTACCCCTACCCCTAGCCCTTCACCTGGTAAGACAAATGGTATGTATTATTTTAGATTTGGACACTTTTGAGTTTTGACCACCACCGAACTACAGTACAACACTTGTTGAATGTCTATTCTGTTCTCTGTCATCCTCAGCACTAGTGAGCTCAATAGCCACCATGCTGCTGTCTCTGGCTGTAGGAGTGATGCTGCACTACTGAAGGACCCCCCCTGACACTGTATCTATCTGACTGTATCTATGCAATAAGGGCATTGACTGCACTACAATTCCAGGGATTTTAACACTGTGGGCGTTTGTTTGTGTGTGTGCGTGAGTGCATGCGTGGGTGTGTGTGTGAGTGTGTGTGTGAGAGAGAGTATGTACTGTATGTATTCCTATATGATACAATGTAATGAATTGCCTATTGTGTCTTTGAAGGCCAAGTCAAAATCAAACGATCTTTGACAACACAGTCATGTATGTACTGTACGTATATAGTTAAAGCTACAATGTGTAAGTTTTTTGTCTATTGTCCCTCTTGCAATGGACACCGAACTACAATAAAGATGGCAACGGATCTCTATCCTACCTGACACCATGGTTAAAATTAGTGCTGTCCAACGATTAAATATTTTAATCACGATTAATCGCATGATTTATCTAGTTAATTGCACGATTAATCGCAAATAAGTCATCAGTTTTTATCTGTTCACAATGTACGTTTTTTTTTTTTTTTTTTTTTTTTTTCAAATCTTGTATACCCCTAACATGGGAGTGGACAAATATGCTGCAGGCTTAATAGTCCTAAGGTCAAGGTTGTACCCCAGCGCACAACTAAACTCAGCAAAAATGTACAAATGTACTAATATACAAACATGTAACCGAGGATCACACAACTAGAATTAACTTTAAGATAACATACAAATAATACATTTAACACACACACACACACACACACACACACACACTCACCCTTTTCAGGCCACGACCCCCAAAATAATTTGAACTGGGGACCCCCCCACCCCGACGAGCACTAAGAGTTGAGGCATTACATTTTGTATAGCATGGTTCTATTGTGAAAATAGACGATCTACATTTTTGCCTCTAATATTTGACAATTTTGCCAATGTTTAATTTGTCATTTTAGAGGTATTAAAAAGTCCTTAAATTGTCACTTTTGAAATGTGCAGATACAATCTATACAATTAAAGGGATATTTCACTTTCAAAAAAACTTTTGGTCATTTTATCGTCTATTCAGGCTTTTATGAACACCCTGAACAGTTTTTAATTTGCTTGATTCAATATTTAGATATTTGATGTAAATGTTATAAGGCCCTCCAGGCCCAGGGCCTCTCCACATACACACCCATTGTAACTTCAAACTCCATTTTAACCATGATAGATTAATTAAAAACACCCATTATTTTTTCTACTCATAATACCCTCCTAATACGTGAGCAGGCCGTGCTTTTCCAATAACCATTTTCATTTATTTTTAATAATTCTTTGGGAAAATGGAAAAAATAAGTACAATAAAAAAATATTAAAAATAAATGAAAAAAGTTATCGAAAGAACACGGCCTGCTCACGTATTAGGAGGGTAGTATGAGTCACCAGAAAAAAATAACTGGTGTTTTTAATGAATCTATCATGGTTAAAATGGAGTTTGAAGTTACAATGGGTGTGTATGGGGATGCGTCCTGCAGGAGGAGGGCCTGATAACATTTACATCAAATATCTAAATATTGAATGAAGCAAATTAAAAACTGTTCAGGGTGTTCATAAAAGTCTGATTAGACGATAACATGACCAAAAGTTTTTTTGAAAGTGAAATATCCCTTTAAACCTTATGTTGGTTTGTTTACTGTTGATAGAGAAAACAATGTTGCACATTAAGTTAATCATCTGGGGACCCCCCAAAATAATTTGGGGAACCCCCTGGGGGTCCCGACCCACAGGTTGATAACCACTGGCTTAGGGGTAGAGTGGCTGCTTGGCAACTGGAAGGTTTCCAGTTTGATCCCGGGTTCCCCCAGTGTTACTGTCGAAGTGTCCTTGCTGGCAATTGCTCCCTATGAGCAGGTTGGTGCCTTGCATGCATCGGTGTATGAAAGGCTGTGTGTGTATGGGTGAATGTAATGCACAATCTCTGTAAAGCGCCTTGCATAAAAATGCACCATTTACCTCACACAATTTGAAAAGGGCAATAGTGTCTTGTATGGGATTGAATTTATATTTTTAATAATCTTCCTTGTAGCATGACACTATCGTGATGCATCAGGACACATCTACCTAGGTGTGACACTGCATTCCTTCAAATCCTCTTAATCGTCTTATCAATCATCATGTACAGTACAGTATCTGTTTTGTCTGTCAGGTTTATTCCTCAATTGTTCCTTTAGTACAGTATGCACACCTCACCTACTTATGGAATCACAACAATGTAAATACTTTGTTTTTCATAGAAACCACAACCATAAAGATACCTGGCCAGAAAACTAGAACTGGTAGAAAGTGATCCCCTCCTGTCCTCAAGTAACACTGTACTCAGCCAGTATGTTTGCATTGGGCATTCCATTATTCATTTAGCATGTATCTGTTTTGACTGTCAGGTTTAGCACACCTTACAACACACCTGCACCTGGAATCACAACAATCCAAAACTATTTTTTGGTACGGTAGCTTCGACAGTTGTGGTTTCTTTCCATTGGGGTGATATCTTGATGAGAATTCTTCTATCATGATGAGAAAGTCTTAGACCTTGCAGAGTTGTGATACAATATATGTGTAACAATGGAAATAGAAAGGTCATGTACTGTACGTAACCAGTGATTAGACAATGATAAAGGGCATGGTAGGATTTGAAGGAATGCAGTGTCACGTCTACTTTAATGCAATGTCTCTGAACTTTAATCAGAGGTGAGCAGATGTATAAGCAGGAGGTCTGATGGTGATTGTATGTGGACTCTAGGCTGTGGTCAGTGGTTTCCTAGGAATATGATTATGGAGTGTTACAACAGCATATTGTTATTTTTGGACACTTTCAAACACTTTCTCTGAAGGGTTTACTTGTCCATTGCTGCCCCTCCTTTGCTTTTGTAGCAAATAGATCCTTCTGAACAGATCTGTTTTTGATCTTTACCTGCACAATTTTTCACTGCGGTCAATCCATTGTCCAAAAAATAGGTTTGTCCAACAAAGGATTAAACACACGTTTTGCTATTTTCAGGGAATTCAGGTTATCAAATATTACTTCTAGCTGTCTGATCTGATGTAATCATGTACCTTACAGTACCACAAATCTCCTGCAACATATTAATGAGCAAGTCATCCCAACACAATTAGGTACTCAACAAAGAAAATATTTATATAGACTATATTTTTCATTGAGAAGAAATAAACAAAATGGGCCACGGACATAGACAAGTCTTGCAATCACATTGACCCCACTGGCTTGTCTATCATGTGAATACTGGCCCCCCAAAAAATCTGGCGCACTGCCAATAGCCACGCACAAAGAGGGCCTCTACAATTCCTTTTCCCGGGGTGAATCAGGGGCCCAACATGTCCCTGGTCACGTTCACTATATACTACTTTTATTAGATATAAAGCCCGAAAACAGGTAATCAGCAACTATTTTGACATTGCTATCATATAATTTAATAAACAACAGATATGTAGCTCTACACAAATCAAGTCGCAGTTACTATGAAAGCCTGCAGCTCATCTCCGTCCGTCCGTGAGTGAGTGAGTGAGTGAGTGTGTCACGCTAGTAGTGCCCCAGCTGTGGGCAATCAGCGATACGCCACATGATAGGTAACAACCCACGCAGCTGGGTCAGCATTTGTTGTGTATTAGTCAGACAGACACACAATTTCAATTCAATTCAAAGGGCTTTATTGGCATGAGAAAACATACATTTACATTGCCAAAGCAGAAGTGTACATAGTACAATACAATTAATCAATAATAATACAATCAAAATAAAATATGTACAATTGAAAGGGATGGAAAAGTTTTCATGTATCAAGATTACTTGAGTGCAAGGATGCACCATGATCAGTAGTCTTTAAGGTGGTTGTGTTCCATTTGATATCCTTCTATCACAGCAGCTCACAAATCTTGGTGCTGTGTTTGCACATTGTCGTGCTTCACCCAGCAGATATGGGAGTTTTTCATCTATGGTCATGTTATCAAACTCTCCTTGTGTGGTTATGTATCTGTGTATGATCACACACAGACACACACACACACACACACACACACACACACACACACACACACACACACACACACACACACACACACACACACACACACACACACACACACACACACACACAGACAGACACACAGGTGACCTGACGGTCGCTCATGGCCCTTAGGGCGTGTTATTTGTATTAACATATTCTACCATACAGATTGTTTAAAATTGCGTATTTTTGTCCTCTGGCACGGGACACCTAAGGCTCATCCAAGAGGAAATCCTCGCTTGGCCAGATGAGATACTGGGCTCATGACCTTCTGGCAGGGTTACTTGTCAATCATCATGTGTCCTATGACTCCTATCCAACTCCAACACGATCAACCTTTTCAATGGTGGAGTAGAAAGACCACTACTAAGCACTGCAGAGGTGCTCATCCATACAGATTGGTTAAAATACCATTGTATTCATTCAAATATATTCTGGATTGCGGGTTGTATATATAAAAAAAAAATATATATATGTAGCTTTTTTCATGTTTTACAACATCCTTAATAAAACCTTAACTATAACTGTGGATTGTTTGTACTATGTTGCTATTTTTGGGGCATATTGCACAGAATATTCATGTGATTTGTTTAGACGTATTTAGTGCAAAGCACTACTGGACCAAATAATGTATGATTGATTTAAGGTGTGAACGTGCAATAAAATGATTATTCTGCTGGTACAAGTAGTCCTGTGTGTGTTGTACCTCAGGCGACACTAATGCATTAAATTTGCCAATTCTTAAGGCAATTCTTGTATAGGCAGAATTTCAGAAAAGTTGCTTATTTTTGGTGCTGAAGCCTGGGGGGAACATCGTGTTCATTTATAACGTTTTCTAAGGGTATTAAGTGGTGCTAAATCCAAATCTGCTGTATGAATTTGTAGGCTATCTCAAACATTGTGCCAATGGCTCAAAATGGACCATATAAAGATGGCACCACTAAGATGAAATACATTGAAAACATGTCTTTTTGACTAAACAACTAAAGTAGAAACTTTGATCTGAGATGTGAGGAAACAGCACTTTCCTTTAAAGTCATCATGGTCAAACACACTCCTTAAAGAGACATTTGATATGATATGATATGATATGATATGATATGATATGATATGATATGATATAGTACTTTATTGTCAGTTCACACTGAAATTTGTCTTGCGACAGCAGCCATGTATGCGAAACATATACAAACATTTGACACAAGTGAACAAAAACAAGACAGGTTTACATACATAAGGATAATATAGACAAGAGCAGTGTCCACCGCTAAGCCTACCTATGGCCAAACTCCTGATTAAGCCTTAAAGTCGACTGATGGACAAAGGACCTTTTTAGTCTGACCTTATTGTATTCTGGAACACCTGAAGGCAGCAACCTATATTCTCTATGCAACACATATGGCTACTGAGGTAATATTTCTTGCCAACCTTAGAATGCTGTTATCATACGTAGTCGTATATAGCCTCTGAAGTGGTTGTCCAACTATCTTTGAACTAGGGCTGTCCGAGTTAACTAATTTAATCACTATTAACTCACCGTTACATTAATCGCGATTCATTATTTTAATCGCTTTTTTCAGTAGGCCTATATGCTGCATTTTGAAGATTTCGGTCATGTCATTACCATCGCAGCCATGGCTACACCGCAGATTTATTTGTAAATCTGCATTGATTTCATAAATAGCCCCTAGGCCTAGGGAATCCTCAGAACGGAAATCCGTCCCCAGGACGGATAACTTTAACCCCTGCTCAGCAACTAATGGGTCAATTTGGATGATTCTAAATAAGAAAATATTTGAATAGCTCCAACCCCCACAGCCCTTGATCACTTGTTGCACTGTTGCTATGTTGGTATGTCATGGGATGCATTTTATATAGTTTAATGCATTGTGTATTTTATGTATGTTTTATTGTTGTATCCCGACTGACTGCCTATGTGCCAAAGACAAATTTCCATTTTATGCAAAATTTTATGGACAATAAAGTTGTTTTCTTATCTTATCTTATTATGCAATCAAAGTATGTTTTCTGGGGTGCTGAGTTGATTTATGAGGTGAAGCAAGGTGAAGCAAGTTCAGTGTCATACTGTATGTTAAAGTTCAATATCTTGGCCTTGACTTTTATGTTGTCGTCAATAATACAAATCTTCTAGCTAATTAGTTTTAGTTTTTACATTATTATCACAATAATTACAAATGTTACATCAGTATTAATATTCCAAGAATATGACATTTTGATGAACTACCGTACGGTTGGTATGAACTACACATCTTAATCAGAACGAATGAAATATCCCTAAGGTGAACAAGTGTCCTATGTTGATGAGAAAAGCTTTGGTTTGGACATTGTTGTGATTCCAGGTGCAGGTGTGTTGTAAGGTGTGCTAAACCTGACAGTCAAAACAGATACATGCTAAATGAATAATGGAATGCCCAATGCAAACACTGGCTGAGTACAGTGTTACTTGAGGACAGGAGGGGATCACTTTCTACCAGTTCTAGTTTTCTGGCCAGGTATCTTTATGGTTGTGGTTTCAGTAGGTGTGAAGTGAGGTGTGCGTACTGTACTAATGCAACAATTGAGGAATAAACCTGACAGACAAAACAGATACTGTACTGTACATGATGATTGATTAGATGATTAAGAGGATTTGAAGGAATGCAGTGTCACACCTACAGGGACGTGTTGGGCCCCTGATTCAGCCCGGGAAAAGGAATTGGAGAGGCCCTCATTGTGTGTGGCTATTGGCAGTGCGCCAGATGTTTTGGGGGGCCGGTATTCACATGATAGACAAGCTAGTGGGGCCAATGTGATCGCAAGACTTGTCTATGTCCGTGGCCCATTTTGTTTATTTCTTTTCAATGAAAAATATCGTCTACATAAATATTTTCTTTGTTGAGTACCTACTTGTGTTGGGATGACTTGCTCATTAATATGTTGCAGGATATTTGTGGTACTGTACATGGTACTGTACATGATTGCATCAGATGAGAACAAGACAGCTAGAAGTAATATTTGATACCTCAATTCCCTGAAAATAGCAAAATGTGTGTTTAATCCTTTGTTGGAGAAACCTAGTTTTTGGACTATGGATTCATATGGTGTGGTCAGACAATGAAACAACTAAAGTCAATGGAACCGCAGTGAGAAATTGTGCAGGAAAAGATCAAAAACAGATCTGTCCAGAAGGATCTATTTGCTACAAAAGCAAAGGAGGGCAGCACTGGACAAGTAAACCCTTGAGAGAAAGTGTTTGAAAGTGTCCAAAAATAACAGTATGCTGTAGTAACACTCCACAACAATCATAGTCAGTGGAAACCACTGACCACAGCATAGGGTCCACAATCACCATCAGACAGTAGGAGCGAGATCATTTAGCGACCAATGATCTCGCCCTCTCTCCCATCAGACCTCCAGCTTATAAATCTGCTCACCTCTGATTAAAGTTAGGAGACATTGCATGAAAGTAGTCGTGACACTGCATTCCTTTAAATCCTGCCATGCCCTTTATCATGATCTAATCACTGGTCATGTATGTCACGTACAGTACATGACCTTTCTATTTCCATTGTTGCACATATCTTGTATCACAACTAATGCACAGTCTAAGACTTTCTCATCATGATAGAAGATTTCTCATCAAGATATCACCACAGTTGAAAGAAACAACAACTATCAAAGCTATACCTAACAAAACATAGTTTTGGATTGATAAGGTAGAACTGGTAGAACTTGATCTCCTCCTCACCTCAGCTAACCTCTGACAACCCATCAATCTCTACAATAAGCATATGACACGCAGCCACTCACCTCTGCACCTAAATGACACTTTTGCTCATATGTGTGATCAGGGGCATAACAAAGGGGGGGGGGGGAGAGAAGTGTGACTGAGTTACTAGGGGTCTAGGGCCCAAGGTGGAGGCGCCTTAATTATTTTATATACTTTAGCTATTGAAAAATAGCAGATCTACAAGCTCACAGCTTGGCGCACCGAGTGCCGCGCTGCAAGCTTGTAGATCTGCTATTTTTGAAAAGTCGTGAAAATGTGCACAAATCTTTGCATATATATATAATTATGTTGTTAAGCGAACATTTGTAACTCAAAGTTTGCTTATAATAAAACCTTAACTATAACTGTGGATTGTTTGTACTATGTTGCCATTTCTTTTGGGGCATATTGCACAGAATATTCATGTGATTTGTTTAGACGTATTTAGTGCAAAGCACTACTGGACCAAATAATGTATGATGATTTAAGGTGTGAATGTGGAATAAAATTAGTATTCTGCTGGTACAAGTAGTCCTGTGTGTGTTGTACTTCTTATCACCACCTTATCACCACCAGGTCCCAGTTAGAATTATTTTGTGGGTCGTGGCCTGAAAAGGTTGAGAACCACTGTCCTAAGCCGCGCGCGTGTGTGTGTGTGTGTGTGTGTGTGTGTGTGTGTGTGTGTGTGTGTGTGTGTGTGTGTGTGTGTGTGTGTGTGTGTGTGTGTGTGTGTGTGTGTGTGTGTGTTTGTGTGTTAAATGTATTGTTTGTATGTTATCTTAAAGTTAATTAGTTGTGCGCTGGGGTACAACTTTGAGCTTGAGAGGACTATTAAGCCTGCAGCATATTTGTCCACTCCCATGTTAATAGGGGTATACAAGATTTGAAGAAAAAGAAAACGTACATTGTGAACAGATAAATACTGATGACTTATTTGAGATTAATCGTGCAATTTAGATTAATCGTACAGTACTGAAGAACATTCTTCAGCAATGTGTTTGTAAGCAAAAAACAAATTCCCTAGGGGAACTCATGACAGCATGCTGAAAGTTGGGGTACCCTCAACATTACGTGGGGAAAAAAAATCTGTTGAATTGCAATGCAAGCACAAAAAAAAGGAAAGGCAAGTGTAGGGATAGGGTAAGCCATGGACTAAAATAGGGCCCATGGTCACCTAGGGGCCTGGTAGGCCTGTCCATAGCGTTAGAAGGAGAACTTCTAACGCTTTGGCTCAGAGGTGATAACCGTGCACCACATAGAGGTCTTAAGGCCAGTCCATACTTTGACCGAAATCGCCCTTTTCGGTCAAAAGGTCCGGTTTGACTACGAAATGACGCCACTCGCGACTTCTGAAAAGCATTAGAGCGAACTAGAAGCTCTAGACGGCGCCCTGGCCAACTCGGGAACAATGTAAATAGGGAATGAATGCCCCGCCCTTTAATGCAAACCCCATTATACCTGTTGTCATAGGATCTGTTTTGACCATCTGTTTGCGTGTGTCCATTTATGCCCATATATGGAGATATCTGTCTGTCTACGTCCATTTTATGCCCATATATGGAGATCTCTGTAGGACCCGTTTTGACCCTCTGTTTGCCTGTGTCCATTTATGCCCATATATGGAGTTATCTGTCTGTCTGCGTCCATTTTATGCCCATATATGGAGATCTCTTTAGGACCCGTATTGACCATCTGTTTGCCTGTGTCCATTTATGCTCATATATGGAGATATCTGTATCTGTCGGTCTGCATCCATTTTATGCCCATATATGGAGATCTCTGTATCTGTTTGTCTGTGTCCCTTTATGCCCATTATGGAGATCTCTTATAGGCCCCTTTTTGACCATCTGTTTGCCTGTGTCCGTTTTGTGCCGGTTCTGGAAAACCGTGCATCGGGTCGGGTCGAGGCCCGGCACTGCACTCTGCGCAGCGGCGGGGAATGGAGATCTCTGTATCTGTCCCTTTTATGAGATTCCGAACGTACGGAGATATCTGTCTATTGTGTCCCTTTTATGAGATTCCGAACGTACGGAGATATCTGTCTATATGCGTCCATTTTTTGTTGACTCATGTGGCGTACGTGATGTCAGAGCCTTTTATGAAGTGATGTCACAATGAGTCAGCGCTTGCGCCGATTTCCTCCGGAACAGCCTGATGTCAACAATCAGCTGCGCATATGGTGAATCCGAACGTTTTGCGCCGGTTCGGGAAAACCGTGCGTCGGGTCGAGTCGAGGCCGGGCACGGCACTCCGCACCGCGGCGGGGAACGCGCGTGCCGAATCTGAAGCCGGTGGGACAAACGGTTCTCGAGATATGGGGATTACATACACACACACAGACACGCAGAGACTTCTCGAATTTATAGATAGATGAGAGTTCGGAAATTTGCAGTCGGAAAGTCCAACTCACCGAACATTTCAGAGAAAGTATGGACAGGCCTTTAGAACAACCACAACCGAGGACTGACTCATCCCACCCCCTCTAAGAGCACTCCGCCCCCAAGTACACCACTCTAAAGCCTTGATGGGAGTCATAAGACACACGTCTGAGCTAACTGTTGGAGGTTTTCCACTTCGGACAAGGGAGAGGGGAGAAGCCCAGTGCCCCTATAACTTCACTTTTCTGTGCTCCAAGTGCCCAGGGAGCTATCCAGTGACCCTCATAATCCCCTTCAGCCACCTGAGGGGCAGCCTTGGTTTACTAAACTATTAGACAGAACCACTCTTGGAAAAATAGCAGATCTACCTCTTGAAAAATAGCAGATCTGCGAGCTTGTAGATCTTCTATTTTTGAAAAGTTGTGAAAATGTGAGCAAATCTTTGAATATATATATATTTTTTAAGCGAACATTTGTAACTAAAATTTTGCTTCTGGGGCGTCCCTGGAACTAAATATTTTCAGATGGGGGTCCGTGGCCAAATACATATCCGCACACTGCGAGCTGCTATTTTTGAAAAATCATGATTTTTTTGGTGTGGTTCTCAATTGTTTTCATGTGAAGGACCCCCAAAATTACAAGTATTTGGCCACGGACCCCCATCTCAAAATTCCAGGGACCCCCCCAGGAGCAACATTTGAGATACAAATAGCGGTATTCAAAGATTTGCACACATTTTCACGACTTTTCAAAAATAGCAGATCTACAAGCTCACAGAGTGGCACTAGATGCCGCGCTGTGAGCTTGTATATCTCCAATTTTTCAATAGCTGAAGTATAAAATAATTAAGCCCCCCCCTCCCCCCCTGTGACGCCCCTGGTGGTAACAGTAAGTCGCTCTGGATTAAGAGCATCTGCGAAATGCTTAAATTGTAAATTGTAGCGACCAAAACACCCCTGGTAGTAACTACCTTAATAAATCATTCATTGAGTATGAATATGTGCTTATTGCGACCGTAGGTCGCAGTTTACTATCCTGTCCGTACGTGAGTCTGTGGGCAACGCCTCTATGTCTATATCCATATACTGTACATACAGACGATTGGATCATCTCTTAGATCTCCATCTAAGGAGCTGACCTCTACATCTGATTCCCAGATGATGCCCTGTTAGAATCCCACTAATAGAATCCCTTAGAGATCTACATCAGAGACCACTTATAGACACCCTATAGCCTATTGATTAACTGGGGATCTTTTTGCTCCTATCCACCAATGCCACTATTGGCGGGTGGATGTAATGAGTCATTCCAATCATTATTAAAGCAGTATAATGATAAGTTAAAAGTAAAACGTTGTTTTTGTTTGGGGTTCTCTTCGCACTGCTTGTAGCCACGATGAGAAACTATTTGAATATAGAACCTCCCACCACAAACCCTGAGCGAGCGGGCAAACAGTCTCTCTGCCTGTCTATAGGCCACTATTAGGAGATCTGGGAGAAACTATTTATATTTCTTATTTTTCAGCTGTGCTAACCGTTCCTACATCTGTCTTTGTGTGTCTGTCCCACAGAGATTGGCCAAGCTTCGCGGGATGCCTAATTAGTAAAAGGCACTGCTCCCTTCACGCGTGATTTTTAGTGAACTTATTGTTGCCGTGTCATTGTTCTCCAAAGTTGCGTTGGTCTGACTCGTCCCACTACTAACCCTAACAATATCCCGTGCTCTAACCCTAACCCTAAACTTAACCTTAAGCAAAGGACTGTGTCAAGAAATGGGAAACTGTCATATAATGCTTCAAAGACACGAAAAGAAGAAGAACCTTAAACCTAAACCTAAAACTAAACTTAAACCAAACCCCAACCCAAAGCATAAACCTACCCCTAAACAGTAGTCGGAGTATGTCGGACTGGTTTGTGGGTTAGTCATGGCTGCCAGTTCCCACCTGATGTCGTGTGGGAGTTCTGACTGCTCCAGACCGCCCTGAATAACTGCTAGCTTGCATAAAGTCTTCAAACTAGGACTTAAGTCTAACATGTAAAGAACTCTAAATCTGGTTCCGGTTCCTCTAAAAAGGATGACATAATCTCCCACCATGCAACAAGACATATTAACTGTCCAATTACATGGGCGTTTTCCCTTGGGCTCAACCTTTTTCCAGGAGAAGGTCTCTGGATTGAAATTCCACATATTGTTTAAGGACTGTGACTCGTCATAATTCCTGGCTGGAAATATTACGTACAGCTCTCCATTGTAGGCAAAGGCTGAATGTCGGGATGAAGTAGAGACTGTATGATACCCGATTTCTTCTGGACACTGTTCTGAAGGCGTACTCAGCCAGCAGTTGTTGGCTACATCAAACACTCTGATGTTTTTGTAGAACTGCCTCATAGTCCACCAGCCCCCCAAAACAAACATCTTTGTCCCAATGATGGTGACAGAGTGATATGCTGAAGCAAGTCCTGTGTTATTAATTAAAGACCAGACCAGTGTGATGGTGTCCAACCTGTAGATGTCATTATTGAGTGTCCTCAGCTGGTTATATCCGCCATAGATATACAGCATACACAACCACTTACAGGCTGAGTGGCCGAACCTCCCCTCTGGAACAGCCCCTGAAGTCTTCGGCTTGAACCATCTGTGGGTGTTCACATCAAATCCGTAAAGAACATCACAGTTGACCCCATCGATGAGCTTATTCACAACTGAAACATTGGTTATTCCCCCCCAGAGGTAAATCATATCTCCTATCAGCACAGCTGTGTGTCCATTGCGGTTGGAGGGAATCTCAAGATGTTTTCCTCCTCTTGTCACATAAACCAACTTTGTCCAGCGCAAAGAGACTGTGTTGAAAATGTGCACATAAATCTGATCCCTGTTGATGATGTCACAGAAGCCTGGTGTACATAAGAAGGTGTACATCTTGTGCCCCACTGCCACAGCAGCATGGAAGTATGTCTTTGGTAGAGATTCACCATTCAGATGCACCGTCCAGCGCATTTCAGTCATGATTTAGTGGATAGAAGAACCCTTGTGCTGTAATTATTGTTGCGCTATTATTGTGTATATTCAAGAACAGCAAGGCAACTGGGGCAGGACTGATGTAGTATAGATGTTCTGGATGAATAGAGGCTGACAGAGGTTTTGTGAAGGAGAGAGGATTCCTTTAGTATTGATGATGTATCTTGCAGCTCAACTGGTCACCTGCAGTCAAACTGAACTGACAGTGCGTTGCATTACAGTTTTAAGCTGACCGGCTTCCATCATCACATAGGATGTCACTATGATGTCAGCAATGCCCAAATATGGAGATCTGGGCAAGTCTTACCCAAATATGGAAGTCCGTGACATCAGACTGTGCTCTAAGTGTTCTGATTTCTAATTTCAGCTTTATTTATTGTGGGCTCGCTTTCACGTATGTAATTCTCATTATTAGTGTGGTTGCCCAACAGGGCAACACACTATAGTCCTGTCCTTACATGTCGATTTCAGAAAGGTTGCTCATTTAAAGTGCTGAAGGAAAATAGTTACAGGGTATCCTGAATCCAAATCTACTATATGAATGTGTATCTCAAATATGGTGCCAATGGTTCAAAATGGACTAAAAGCTCAGCTCAGCAGAAGGGTATACATGCCAAAGCACCCATGTGCACGCGCCAATGTGCATGCGCCCATGTGCACGCACCCATGTGAGCGGCCTTCTCGCCCTTAGGGCGTCTTACTGACATACATTAAAGGGGCCTTAAGGGAGGACTTGCCAACGGACGCTCTATGACAACATAACCATAAACAAACCACAGCCGCGTCACTATGACAACATATGGGAATAAAAGGACATGGACTGACAGCCACAGAGATCTCCATATATATCTACGCTCATGAAGTGTGTTGTCAATGTGTCGTCATGGCATTAGCAAACAAATCAGTCAGCTCATATTTGCCCAAAGAGGGATGCCTATATGGGTATTTACTCATGACATCAGTGATCTCCATATGAGTATAATAGGGACATGGACTGACATATACAGATATCTCCATATATGGGCGTAAAAGGGACAAGGACTGACAGATTCCACAGAAATCTCCATTGTTGTCTCTGTAAACGCCTCGACCTGAAAATTGAATAAACCTGTTACGCAACAAGGCAGACTTTTAAATTTGATATTATGTTGACTTTGTGTCAATTAATTTGTGTGTGTGTGTGTGTGTGTGTGTGTGTGTGTGTGTGTGTGTGTGTGTGTGTGTGTGTGTGTGTGTGTGTGTCTCTGTGTGTGTGTGTGTGTGTGTGTGTGTGTGTGTGTGTGTGTGTGTGTGTGTGTGTGTGTCTGTCCTAATGTTTCCTCCTGTTTAAGCTCCTGTAAATAAAGTTTTCACCATCTGTAATGAACCTGTTCTATATGGGTGCCAGTGTGCACAACAAAAACAAGGGGAGACGCAGTTTACCAAAGAAAAATATAATTTATTGAATAATTAAACTGAAGCAAAAATACAGTGTGTGTGTGTGTGTGTGTGTGTGTGTGTGTGTGTGTGTGTGTGTGTGTGTGTGTGTGTGTGTGTACAAGAACAAAGTACAATTACAATTAGATACCAAAGAAAAATATAATTATTTATTAAATAATCAAACTAAAGAAGCAAAAATACAAAAAGTAAGTGTGAGGTGTGGAAGTCAGAAGTGTAGTGCATTGATGGATGAGTGAATGGTGTAGTGTGTGTGTGTGTGTGTGTGTGTGTGTGTGTGTGTGTGTGTGCGTGCGTGTGTGTGTGTGTGTGTGCGTGCGTGCGTGCGTGCGTGCGTGTGTGAGTGATGCATGAAAAGGGGGGAAAAAAACACAGTTTATTTTCATACCTCTCGAACAAGGTCCCCCATTGGGATAACAGCGCCACCTAGTGGCGCAACAGAGTCAAACTCATAAGCTCCCGTATGTCAATTTTACATTGTCGGAAGGGCTGTCAATCACAAACAAGGGCGCCGCCCCCGAGTGTATAAAGGCCAGCCCGGCCATCATAGCGTCCTCTTCCACACCTCTGCCTAGCGCAACTAGAGTGTAAGCGAACTCAGCTATTGTTTAATATTCTGTAAAGTTTAGCCTGCAGCGACGGCTAGGAAGTCGGCCATCGGCCTTTATAGAATATCTCCTGTACGTCTTTATTCTTCAGTTACTCTTCTCTTCACAGTTCGCGGTGTTTTCTCACCTTTGCTCGCTGAAAGTTTCTTGCTTCTTCTCTGTGACCGTTGTTGCGTGTTAGCCTGACGTAGCTTAGCTTCACTTAGCTTCACGCTAGCTCGCACGATGTCTGCTCAGAGGCCCACAGCTAGCTCCCTGCTAGCCATGGTTCCCAAGAAGTGCGGTCTTCCAGGATGCAAGGGACTCATCGCACGTGAGGACACCCACCCGTTCTGCATCGTCTGTTTGGGGGTGGGACACGCTCTCTCCGCCCTGTCTCCACCGGCTTCGGCCCTGGGGATGAACTGCGTGGACTGTCTCCAGTATGATGTTGCAGCTCACAGGGCCCGCTACGACATCGCTGCCGCCGGCCTCGGCGTAAGCACCGCTGTCTCCACTGGACCCCCCCCAGGCCCCTCTCCTCGTGTGCCGGACAGCGCTGCACGCCACAGCGCTGCTCCCCGCCACGTGGTTAGGCCTCCAGCGGCCTCGCCCCCAACTAGCACCGGTAGCCCCGGCGCTAGCGGGCCTGCTGCTGCTGCTGTTCCGCGGGAGGCCCCTCCATCTACCCCCGCTATTTCTCCGACTGGTTCGGCTGGCGCCGTACCCAGGAAGAGAACCTGCAAGACCACCGAAGTCGTTCCACCGCCTGGTCCGGCTGCTCCGGTGGCTAGCTTCAAGGAATTCCACCCGCTCACGGTCGGTGATATTCCTCTGTCCTTCTCCGTTCCTCAGCTCCGCGCCATGCGGCCGCCTAGCCCCGTCTCCCGCCACGCCAGCGATGGAGACGGGTCTTCCCCTGAGGACTACGAAATGTCGGAGGAGTACTCGGAGGGTGAGTACGATGAGGAGGAGGACTCCTCCCAACTTCCCTCCGGACAGGGCGGAGGCGCAGCCGGGGTGGCTCCTCACGCCAAGGGCCTACCTCCGCTGCCGCCTCCTCGGCCCCCACTGCTTCCCTCCCCCCTTCCACGCCAGTGGGGGGGAGAGGAGCAGCAGCACACGACCCGGACTCTCTCCCGCTAGACGAGCTGTCTGTGTTCGAGCGTGCTACCATCAGATGCAGCTTGGAGATGCCGCTCGGAGATCCACCACTTGGCCACCGGGCCAGGGTTCCCGTCCTGGGCCAGGATGTGGAGCCTTCCCCCCCGCCACGTATGGTCAAGCTCCCGGTCGTCCCTGGCTTTGCAGAGGCCCTGCATTCCACCTGGGCCGACCATAAGGATCCCCGCAAACTCCCTTTCCTCGTCGACTGCCTCGACGCGGAAAGTATTGGAATCCCCCTGTGCCCCCCAATGGACAAGCTGCTAGCTCAATCCCTGGTGGGGAGCCTCAAGGAGGGACACGAACACTCCGGTCCTGGTGGTCGCTGTCCTTTCAACCTGGCCATAGGGAAGAAGCCCCCGGGGTTTGCTATCGCCTTCGACGACAAGCAATCCTCCAGGGTCAGGAACTCCTACAGGTCTTCTGCGCTGGCCGCCAGAGGACTGAACGCCACTCAGCTGCTGCTTTCGTCCGCCAGGCACCTCTTCAATGAGCTAGAAGGGGTCCCTGAGGATACGGCGGCTGAACTCGACAAGACGCTCCGTATGCTGGTGGACCTCAACGTTCACGCTATCGAGTGTGTCGGGCATGGCATGGATTACTGCATGCAAACTGAACGTGCCAGGTGGCTGCACAAGGTGGAACTTGTTGGCCCTGCTAAGGGGGAGACCGAGAGGGTCATGCAAGACCTCCCGGGTCACCCCACATCCCTGATGGGCGGCGGACTGGACCTTCTCCGTCTTGAAGTGGAGGCCAAAAAGACCACCAAGGACATCCTGGAGGCTACCACAGAGCCGCGGCAGCCCAAGGAAAAGAGCAGGCAAGGACGACAGAGCTCCCACGGTCAGGCTGACAGAGGGCGCTCTTCCTCCAAGCGGGGCAAGCCCCATCCCCCCAGAACCCCTTCCTCCTCTGCGGGACCCCCCCGCAGCGAAGTGAGGGTGCCTGCCCGCTCCGAGTCCCGCCACCCTCCCAGGGACGGAAAACCGGCCGGCTCCTACAAGGCCCGAGGGAAGCCGCGTCGGAAGTGACACTGGACTTTGGCGGGGTCCCCCTGAATATTCAGGGGACCCCCCCTCTCAAACGCAGACGAGTGGACTATTTGAACAATTTTTCTCATGCCAAGAAAATAATGTTTATGCCTCCTCCTCTGTGTACACCAGTGCCTGTATTAAAGTGTATGTTGATGAAACAATGCCTGTTTATTTCAACCCCTCCTGCATTAGTACAGACGACCCCATTTTGCATGAAAACAGCCAGTGTAGAGAAGTCCAGGCAGGAAATTCTTTCCACTCAGAAATTACCGCTTTATCCAGTCATGCAGACAGGTCACAAGCGAATGGTTTCTCCTCCCTGCAAAATGTTCCCAAACACGTTAGATCCTATTCACAGTGGTTTGGTTTCTCATATGTGCAATACTCCTCTGTCTCCACTGAGCGGCACTGCAATGCCGAGTTTAGTCCAGAGCAGGAGTTTGGTGCTAACGTCAGGGAAGAAGTCAGCACATTACAACAGCCAGGGTCGGCCTCGTCTTCCACGCGGGAAGCATATAAAGGCCTTAGAACAGGTGTTAAACGTAGACACACTTCCCCATGCCGGGGATTATGTTTCTTATGCAATAAACCCTGTCCCCCGGGTTCTACGTTATGTGCCCCCTGCATCTTTAACGAGCGGGGCTATGAGGGCGTTACGTTTCCGGCCGCCACCGGATACGGAAATGAGCGTACCGGATACGGAAACGCTCTCCCCGGCCGGGGCCCTACGCTTTCCAGCGCAGTGGCCACCGGATACGGAAACGTACTCCCTGGATGCGGAACCTCACGGTCCCGCTCTTCCTCTCCCTCGCGACCCAGTAGTCCCGCGAGTGCGGTACAACCCCAAGGCTTCTCCTTTGCTCGACAACACGCTAGCACGGTGTGCGGAGCATTGGAAACGTTGCAATCCGAATCAGTGTGTGTTTCGGACAGTGACACGGGGCTACAGACTACAGTTCGCGGAAATACCCTCCCTCTCCAGCAAGGTTATTTACACTCGAGCCCGTGGCTTGAAAGCGGATGCCTTGAGAGAGGAGATAAGCTCACTATTGCACAAGGGCGCTATAGTGGAGCTGTCGCGAGACCAGAGCCGTTTAGGCTTCTGGAGCCGCTATTTTCTGGTTCAGAAAAAAGGGGGGGGGCTACGTCCGATTATGGACTTACGTGCTCTGAACAAGCACTTGAAAAAGTTCAAATTCAGGATGTTGACATCAGAGGCCCTGATGAAATCAGTGAGGCAGGGGGATTTCCATTGTTCAGTGGACCTGAAGGACGCTTATCAGCACGTCCTTATTTATCCCCCCCACAGGAAGTTCCTGCGGTTCGCCTTCGAGGGGCGCTTGTACGAGTACACGGTCCTCCCCTTCGGCCTTTCCCTGAGCCCGCGGGTTTTCGTGAAAGTGACCGAGGCGGCCATTGCTCCACTGAGGCATCAGGGAGTCAGACTCGCGAATTACATCGACGATTGGTTGTTTTCCGCCGCCTCCTGCTCAGAAGCGGCGCGTCATACCAACTTGGTGTTGACCCACCTGAAGGCCTTGGGTTTCAACGTCAATTTTTCTCACCAGCGGTTGTAGCCACTATTCAGAGTGCTAGAGCCCCCTCCACTAGGGCGGTGTACGATGGAAGATGGAATGCTTTCCTGGACTGGTGTGAGCTACAGGAGCCACCTGTGGTGGCTCACTTGGCACCAGCCCAGAGGGTGTTCGATTTTTTGCAAGACCGCCTGGACCTTGGTCTGGCGTTCTCGAGGGGTTATTTAGCGGCTATTGATGCCTGCCACCTGGGGGTGTCAGGCAAAGGCCTATCTAAAGTCCCTGAGGTGGTCAAGTTCATGCATGGTGTCGACCATTTGAGACCTGTGACTAGAGCCTTGTTCCCTACTTGGGATCTGCAGGTGGTTCTTGAGGGCCTTTGCAAGGCACCATTTGAACCGCTTGAAAGGGCCTCTTTGAAGCATTTGAGCTTCAAGACGGCTCTTCTGTTGGCTTTGTCTACAGCCAAACGAGTGAGCGACCTTCATGCGCTCTCTGTGAGCCCTGATTGTATGAGGTTTCTCAATAATGACTCCAAGGTTCTTCTTAAACCTCATTTGAGTTTTACTCCCAAGAACCGGGTGGTCCCGAAGGATCCTGTTGTTTTGACTGCTTTTCACCCTCCTCCGTTTGCATCGGAGGAGGATAGGCGTCTACATTGTCTTTGTCCTGTAAGGGCCTTGAAGGTCTACTGTGACAGGACGGTGGACAGCAGGTCTACTTCTCAGCTTTTCGTGGTCATGAATGCCCGTCAGCGAAAAGCGGTGTCCAAACCCACTCTGTCAAGATGGATTGTGGATGCTATTAGTTGGCTTACGCCCGTGCGGGGTCTGGAGTGCCGGAAGCACTTAAGGCCCATAGCACTAGGGGTGTGTCGACTTCTTGGGCCATGTCCAAAGGTGTCTCGATTAGTGAGATTTGTGCAGCGGCGAATTGGTCTTCGCCGTCCACCTTTGCGACCTACTATCACCTAGACGTTGCGCCTTCTGCCTTGGCGCATGTGGTTCTGGGTGCTGCTGCCCCGTCTACTGTGTAGCGGGGCGGCTCTCCCCTTCCTAGGACAGCATGCCGCTGTTCCTGGGATTCCGGGGGGGACCCTGAGTTTTCCCTTATATTACTGTAGTATTATGAGGCGGACCCGTGTCTGCTCTTAGTGCATAAGGCAGACTTCGGTCTGTCAGGGTCTTTTTTACTGTCTGAACACGCCCAGGCCCGGTGGGTCTGGGTCGGGCCAGTCTCAGGAGGGGTCACGTCGGTTGACGGGGCCTCCTTCCGGGTGTGGTTTGTGTACACGACAGTTCTGTCGGGTCATAGCTTCTCGGGGAGTTTATGAGTCCCAATGGGGGACCTTGTCCGAGAGGTATGAAAATAAACGCATAGGTTCCGAACAGAACCATGTTTATTTAATACCGGAGGACAAGGTCCCCCAGATTAAGCCCCTCGGTTCGCCTAGTTGCGGGCAGAGGTGTGGCTTTAGAGGACGCTATGATGGCCGGGCTGGCCTTTATACACTCGGGGGCGGCGCCCTTGTTTGTGATTGACAGCCCTTCCAGTACGGGAGCTTATGAGTTTTACTCTGTTGCGCCACTAGGTGGCGCTGTTATCCCAATGGGGGACCTTGTCCTCCGGTATTAAATAAACATGGTTCCGTTCGGAACCTATGCGTTTATCTTCAAAACCAAAACTTGAAATTTGATATTAGAACAAGAGCTAGAACAAGTTCATAGGCAGCTTTCTTTTTGGTTCCATTTATGGCCAGCAACAAGCCTTAACAGTGTGCAATGAAAGCAACAATACTTTCATTAGGAGAGGGGGAGTATTATTAGGAGATGGGCTGCTGCGATCTCTGCGGAGGTGATTGTCCTGCGGTGGCCGACCTCCTCCTCAGCCTCCTCCTTGACGAGGAGGTCCGAGGAGCAAAACGATGCTGAGGAGCTGGGGAGGAAGCCTTGGAGGAGGTCAAACAGAAATCCAGGAAGGCTATAGTAGAGGACATACATACATACATGTGTGTATAGAAAGTCTCCAGAGGGGAGGCCCAGGAGGATGCTGGTGGGGGGCCAGGGCGCAGCTGAGGACGGTGTCGGGGAGGGCGTGGAAAATGACGAGGGCTATGATGGCTATGATGGCGCCAATCAATAGTCCGGGGATGTAGCTGCTGATGGAGGGGGGGAAGGATCCGTAGAGGAGTTTGTAGAGGAGGAAGAGGAAGGTAGAGATGTGGAATAGAAAGGGATAGCCCAGTAGAAGTGGTGACAGTTCTGTTGGAGGCGGCGGTAAATTAGACAGTTGAGGAGGCGGTAGAGGACATGATTATAAAATAGGGCTTTCAGCTGATCCCATATGTAGTCATGGAGGCTTAGCCTAGCTCAGCTAGAACATCCCAGCCATGTTAAAACAAGGAGGGAATCTATACGCAGTTACTAGTTAGCTGCATTGTATATAGGCTGGTCCCAGGCTAATGGAGGCTGGCCAGTATGAAGGTCAGGATGAGCGCATGGATCTAGTACACCAGGAGGTCCAGGTAGTCTCCCCAGCCTGTCACAGGGCATTGACTAAGATAAGTTGAGCAGGTCTCTCTGATCACGTCGGAGGTTGAAATTTGAAAAAAAGAAACGCTCGCAATCAAAGATACAAGCTAAAATTTCGGTCTTGTTTAAGGAAAAACTATACGATTGTGCGGGGAAAAAATAGCGGCATCACAGCGGTTGAAGGTTCACTCAGTTAGCTAACTGAGGTCTCTTAGATCATGTGGATAGTTGATTTTTTTCAAAAAAGACACAGCGATACCAAAGATACAAGCTAAAACGTCAGTAACCAACCTTAACACTGTTGTGCCGGGCTAACCCGAAAAGTTCAAAAACGCGGAGTCCCAGCAAACAAACGCTCACAACGTTGACTAAGTTAAGTTGGGCAGGTCTCTTTGATCACGTCGGAGGTTGAAATTTGAAAAAGAAGCAACGCTCGCAGAGATAAATGCGAATATGTAGCGCTTTGTATCGATCCAATCTTTCATTGCACAAACAAATCCATTTTTGCGATGTTTCGCATTTTTTAACGTGAATCCGATAGATCACGCATAGAGACCTTCATATTGTGATCATTTTGTAAAAAACATTTAGTCAAACTTGTACAAGGTTATGGAGATACAGATTAATGGAGCACAATCTTGTTTTGCGATTTTTGCTGCGTTTATGCAAGATTTCGCAACTTTTGAGTGATCAATTATCTTGCTGACTTCTCTCTGAACACATCGGTAGTTACATTTTGAAAATATACGCAGCGATATCAAAGATACAAGCTAAAATGTAGGTCTTGTTTAAGAAAAACTATACAATTACGCGGGAAAAAAATAGCGGCATCACAGCGGTTGAAGGTTCACCCAGTTAGCTAACTGAGGTCGCTTAGATCACGTGGGTAGTTGATTCTTTTCAAAAAAGACGCAGGATACCAAAGATACAAGCTAAAACGTCGGTTACCAACCTTAACACTGTTGTGCCGGCTGCCGGGTTAACCTGAAAAGTTCAAAAATGCGGAGTCCCAGCGAACAAACGTTCACTACGTTGACTAAGTTAAGTTGGGCAGGTCTCTCTGATCACGTCAGAGGTTGAAATTTGAAAAAAAAGCAACGCTCGCTGAGATAAATGCGAATATGTGGCGCTTTGTATCGATCCAATCTTTCATTGCACAAGGGTGGGTGACGTGACGTGACGTAACGTTTTCGCTGTCCTCGGTGTCAAACATGTATAAATAAAAAATATAATTGTCAAAAACCTTCTGAATATTGTGCAGGACATTAAGCTTTATGTGAACTTACTCAAGATTAAAACATTTCATTCCTCATTTCTTCAGAATTTTCAACCAAACATGGCAAAACTCATATGGTGTGACTGTCCTGACCTTGTTTCTCAAAGTGGGAACTTGAATAAAACCAAGAAAAAGAATTGCTAAAAATCATTTGAAAATGAATTTAGGCAAAAAAAATGTCTATTTGTGAGCCTATATCTTTTCAAAGTCAAAGCATAATGTTTTCAGTCATTTCTGATCAAAAACATTTTGTCCCCCAAACCAAAATCATTTGGTGTGACACTAGTTTGGACAAATTAAACAGGCAATTATTTGGACACCTATTGGCTAGAGAGGTCCTTCTTCTGTAAGGCTTTGATTGATTGATTGAAGGCTTTATTAGAAGTTTGCATAGGAAAATGTACAGATTCATGACGGTACAGTTCACTGGTACAAGGTCTACTAAAAGGAGATCCATGAAAAGACTAAGCTTATTTCAACAGGAAACCATTTAAGTATCTCATATAACATTGAATGACAGACAAATAGAACACAGTACTATGCAGTAGACATGTAAAGAAAAAAAGAAAGAAAAAGAAAACAGTAGGTCTATACAATCAGTAAGTACAGTATATACAATATATACAAGGAAGGGGCAGGTAACAGTAAGTCTAAACGATCAGTATGTACAGTATATACAAGGAAGGGGCAGGGAGGGTAGGGTTGGGCTAGGTTTTTACCAGTTGTGAACGGCTGCTGCCTGTAAGTGTTTTTTTAGGGCAATTTTAAAGGATGCTAGTGATCCACACTCCTTTATGGCCTTCGGTAAGGCATTCCACATTTTTGTGGTATAGCAGAAGAACGAGTTCGACCCTTTCTTTGAGTTGACTCTGGGTTGAACGTGATCTGTGGCACTGCCTCTGGTGTTGTAATTATGGACATCCTTAACGTTTATAAAGTATTTTGACAGGTACTTGGGTATCATAGTGGTGTAGTGTATCTTGTACACCAGTCCCATTGCAAGTTGCTGTACTCTGTCATCTACTCTGAGCCACCCCACTCTTAACTGGTGAGTAGCGGTGAGGTGAGTCTGATTGGGAAGGTTAAGCAGGACCCTAATTAGTTTATTTTGGGCTGTTTGGAGTTTAGTTTTTAGGGCTTGTGGGGCGTCACGATACCATACGTGGACTCCATATGCTATTCAGCACTCCCAGCACAACTGCAAGACAGGTGTCTGAGGTGAGTTATGATTTTAACATTTTCATGAAATGCCATCTTGTTGAAACTTTGACAAACTCACCACTTTGGATGTCTGTTGGTGTGACACCTTTTCATTAAAAAAAGCTTAAGTTATTTGAAGTTTTGGTCATATTTCCATGTAGATCTAGGTTGCTTTGTTATAGCTAGCATGCTGTTAGCATGCTAATGTGTACATAGTAGCCTCAAGGTAAACCTAAATGCAGAAAACGTAATATGGTGTGACACTTAATCATAATGGTGTGACATGTCTGCTTGTCACGCCATATGACTTGATTGTCACACCATATGATTTATACTGTATTTAACTACAGATATAACAATAAATAACAAAGTTCCATGTTTCTTTTGTACATTTAAACATTTGTTTTAAACATTTTTACATAAAATGTAATTTAGCTTCATTCAGTGATACTTCAAATTCATCAGACAGAGCAGAAACCCCTTCACAGAAACCTTAACATATTGTTTCAATCTAAACAATATTTTCTCTTTGTCTTAAACTATACATTCCATTTTCTTTTGTCAGCTGGAAAATGACAAGTGCTGAGAGAACGAGAAAGTACAGGGAGAAACTAAACAATGACCCAGCAAGGAGAGAGGAGCCAAAGGGGCGAGACTGCATTTTCTACGAAGAGCAGGAGGTTGTCTGTGGCATAGCAGAACCGCAACAAGGCAGCCGGTTTGCTACCCTCACCAAATACGACTGGCTGATGTACAATACAGTCTAAATGTATAATCTAATCTGATCTAATACTTTTGTACTTTCACTCACTGGACTGGACAGTGGACAGTGTTAAGGTAGGACCCGAGACAAAACTAGCGAAAATAGCTGATCTACAAGCTCTCAACACGTTGTGCTGCGAGAGCTTGTAGATCAGCTATTTTCGGAGTTGCGCAACCCAGCACTCTTTAGCTAGTGGAGATGTGGTGTAATGTCATGATTCCTAATTACATTTGTTCAACACAAAATGCTGTGTTCAAGTTCAGGAGACTTCGGAAAAAAGCAATTTACCTGAATGCTGAGTTCTGTTTCCACTAATTGGTGTTAATAAAATGTTGCCTTGGCTCCAAGTGTGGCTATGCGCCTTATTGTCTCTTTAGGATCCTTCTGCCGTGGGCCGGCAGAAGACTTAGGTGTGCGTAGCATTCCTGTGCACATCCTCATCATCCATCTACTACTACAATTCTTTCTTATCCCATGTTAAAGCCCTACAATAATATCCTGTTCAGAAATATTAAGGCCATGTTATCCTGGGTAATTGTTTAATCAATCAGTAAAGTTCAGTACTCACTAATAGGTAGGTTAAAACACAGTTTGCTTTGACACATGAAGATATGATCATACGGTGTGACACTAAATCATTTGGTGTGACATTCCAAATAGTGAAAAATCATACCTTTATTAATGATTAAACCAAAAAAATGTTTATGGATTACATAGAGAATATTATCAGGAAGAGTCACAAATATTTGTGTAATTTTAGAGAAAGTTTTGACAGAATACATTTAAAATATGTTGTAAGATCATGAACATGGGCCTCACACAGAGTGTCGATTATGAAAAAAATATACAGATATAATTAATTTTCAAAAAACTATAGTGGATCACTGGTTAGTTATGATAAAGGACTTTGATAAAGTGAGTAACTTAAGAAAGATGTACTCCATTTTCATTTTATGAACAATTATTTTCATGTCACACCATATGACGATTTTAGGCACAAGTACAACAAACTGCTGAATAAAGTCTGATTCCAATAAAATATCTAAAAACAAAATGTATTTCCATAAGGTTGAGAGTGAGTAGAACAAAAGTAAATAACTTTTATACCTGCAATTTAAAGTTTTTTTAAAAACACATTTTTTGGGGCGTCACGTCACTGACCCACAAACAAATGCATTTTCGCGATGTTCCGCATTTTTCAACGTGAATCCGATAGATCATGCATAGAGACCTTCACTTTGTGATCATTTTGAGAGAAGAAAATAGTCAAACTTGTACAAGGTTATGGAGATAATGGAACACAATCTTGTTTGGGAATTTTTGCTGCGTTTACGCAAGATTTCGCAACTTTTGAGTTGTCAATTATCTTGCTGAATTTAAGTTTCGGCGAATTTCGCGACGCTTCCGCGATATTTCGTGAAGTTTTAGGGGCCACGGGAACAGTGTAGGTCAGTGTGATCAAATGAGAAAAGAAACTGAGTAAAACGGACAAACGGTTCAGTAATTAAGGCCAAAAAACATATTTTTGTTGCAAAGGATTGTGGGAAAAGCTTAAAAAGCGTTTTAAAGCGTTTCTTTCACCCATTTCTAAACATTTTACACCACAACACCAAATTTGAAAGTTGTAGAACGTTGCAAGCTCTATCAGCTCGTACCTTTTTTTATAAAAAAAAAAAATAATAATAATAACCGCGACCGACACTGTTATGTGAATAGTATATAAATCAACACAAAAAAATAGGAATTATCTCAGCCTGCGAATGCCCTGGCCAAATTTTTCCAAAATTGCAAGACAAAACCAACCTTTTCTGACTTATTTGGCGTTTTTTTATTTTTGGTCCTAAATTTATTTTTGTGCAGCGGGAGCCCTGTTCGTTTTTTTTGGGGTCTTTGTAAAAACTTTTACTATGTTTTAAAGCGCACCTAGATGAACGCATGAATGTTTTTCGTTTCTGTGCGACATTCTTAGGGCGAAGCTAGGGTTAGCCTCCCTTTAATTACTATAAAATCACAATAGGGTAGTCAGCTTACTGAGTGTCGACCTGATGCTTATAATGACGTGTAGTTTTTTGAGGAAAAAATTATTCAGAGGAGTTAGCACCTGGTAATACCCAAAATACACCAGGAAGTTGCCAGTTTCGGGCATTTCCTGTTGGCGCAGCCAGATAAACCCTGTATATTCGGACTTGGCGCACCTGATTTAGGTACAGACCTTAGGGACCCAAAAATGTTTCACTACAAACCATGATCATTTGACTCTAAATTGTCTGTCATGTGCTCCTAACTGGTCATTGGGGGTCACTTTTTGGGAAACTGCACCACCCCCTGGACAGCAGTTCCCAGGAACGCCCACTTCCGTCCCTATTACCTAACCAATGTAGGACTAATCAGATGTAGGACACATTTCCATTGTGGATCCTGTGGTGTGAGCAGCAGGGTTGGGTGGCTTAGTATCCAAAGCTCATGGTTTCGAATCCCACTCAGGGAATGTATTTTTTTTTCTTCTTCTTAGACCACATATTGAATCAGCCAAATGGTTGATAAGCCCCAAATAGCCCCAACTAGTTGGGTAGATGGGCCCAACTGGCCCAAATGTATGGGATGATAAGAGTGCTAATTAGTGCCCAATATATGGGATGATAACTTGGGGATCGGGTGCGCGTGGAGGCGGCGGTGGAAGAGGCGGTGGAAGAGATGCTTAAAGTTATACTATGTAACTTTTTTTATAAAACATATCTTAAAATTGTCCTAACTATTAAATCGCTAAAGTTTTAGAACCCCCACTCCGTTAATTTCAGCCCCAAAAGCCTTTTCTTTATATGTTTTCTACTTAGCCGTGACAGGGGCGGGATTTCGTGGCAAAATGACGTCATGAGAAATCACAAAAACATTAGCAAAGACCAATCAAAAGCTGTTCTGATTATGATGTCATGTATCAAAGTGATATTTCACTTAAAAAAAACATAGGCTTCTATGAACACCCTGAACAGTGTTTAATTTGCTTGATTCAGTATTTAGATATTTGATGTAAATGTTATCAGGCCCTCCCCATCCAGGGCCCCTCGATCCCCATACACACCCATTGTAAGTACTTCAAACTCCATTTTAATCATGATAGATTCATTAAAATTATTGTTATAAAAGCCTGATTAGACAATAAAAAGACCAAAAGTGCAGAGGTTTTGCGGGAACATGGTGATGGTGATTATTATTTATTAAATATGCCCTCGAGTGGCATTATTGCCAGAAAATCTCCATAGACTCCCATGTAATTTATAGTGCACAGATCATGCACGCCCATGCACAGATCATGCACCATGTTTGTGCAGGCTGTTCACAGCTTTCAAACAAAAAAATCAGATTGGAAATCCGTTCAGGCATTCTTGAGAAAATAGCCATTATGTTTTCTTCAGATGTAAACAAACATGGCTGCCATGTTTGAAAGATGGGGTTGTATGGGGGGTGGAACATGCAAAATCGCGATTGAAATCATGTTTACTAGATTTAATGGGGTCCAAAAAAAAAAAAAAAAAACATTTTTTGGGTTTTTTCCTAAGTAAAAGTCGCCCAAAGTCGCTGATGGAAGTTTGGATCATATTCCATATGGATAAACAGTTTTCCCCAATCATAATAAAATACTCCACACAATGAATGAGACCACACCGGAGAATATGCGTTTTTGTGTTGAAGTTTAGTCAGAGTTCAAAGTACTGTACAAGTACAGTATAGAGCATTTTCTCACCCATAGTTTCTCTGAGTACAAAGCATAATGATTCCACATATATAGTTGAATGTGTACAGCATAAAATACATTAGTCACATTATGATTGGACAATTAACCATAACAATGGATCATGAGATGGTGTTGTGACTGAGTCTCGTGAACTCAGAAGCAAGGATGTAGAATGTTTTGGTTTCTCATTATCCAGTGTCCGGGACACTTTGACATTTCGCTGGTCAATCTTTCTGTCCCTGGAGTGGGGCAGATTCTCGTCTCGTGCATTAGTTATCAGATCAAAACATCATGGCATTGACTTTTAACACTGAGAATGATATCTATACCATGTTAAACAACAATAACATATTGTACTAACTGTTCCTTCCTGATGAGGTTCGAACATCCAGTGGCAAATAATGTCCGATTTCTCCACAGCTCCGCACATATCCATTGACATGTTCCAGGAAAAGTTTTAGGCAGTGTTGATAACTGGGAGTCCCCGATGATCTTCCAGAATGACTTGAGGTCCGGGTTAAAAAGAGGTTCTGGGTTCAGATTGTAACCTTTCATCCGTGTGGGTCCAGGTTTTACACGATAAAAACACTGCTTCTCGGAGCAGGGGGCTTTTTTAGCTTGAATGGTCATGTTTCTTAAAAATGTTCTTAGGAGCGCTGAGATAAAAAGCTCCTGTATTCAACATCTCAGAGTCGCCTGAGACGGAAATTAAATAAAATAAAATAAGATAAGACTGAGACGAAAACAAAGACGTGTAAGCGTAAAGCATGAAGATTTCCGTCAGAACGTTCTGTTCTGGAACATAAAGGAAATCTACCAATTAAAATAACCACGCTATTTCTTATGTGATTAAGTGGCTCTAATCAGCCGTATTGGGTTATCGTACTGGCCGAAGAGACATTCCTTCAGAACAAAATATGTTCTGGCCCCAAATAAAAAGATTTCGTCTCAGAACTTCTTGAAACAGCCGTTCTAGAGCATAAAATGAAATCTATATTGAAGTCTCGTACTGATACAAACCCAACCTTAGACAAGCAATCTCCGTGGCCAAACGGCTGCTATGTCCTCAAAACATGTAACAAAAAGCGACAAAAACAATAGACTAAAAACATTAAACATTAAAAACGCAGCTGTGTTAAGAGCTAGCTAGACTCTTAAGACAGCAGGTATAAACGTATGACCTGGGTTCTGTTGAATTAGGACAGTGTGTGAGAATGAAGCCCGCCTCTCAAGTCTCTGTGAGAGAAACTGTCTGTGTCCGGTCCCTGGTGTGGAACGCTGTGCCAGAGCCAACCCTGGCCGCCTCCATTTCGTCTTTCTTCAGACGATATGTTGATGTGGGAGAGAGTCATCATATCTGAATTCCTTTCTCCATATGGGCAAAAATGGTGCAATTGTGGGGCACCTAGAAACAACTGTTTCATTTCCTCATCGTCTATCTTAGCCGTTACGGCTGTTATCAGTTCATTCTCCAAGCTTTGGAGAGAGGCTTCAAGCTCAAAAATGGTGCAATTGTTCCGTTTGTAAAAAGGTTGTTTAGATTTCGGCAGGTGTTTTCTGCCTCCCTGTGCTCGGGGCGTCCCAAGGTAATTTCTCCGTGCGCAGGAGGAAAAAACCGTGGAGGGAGTCCTTTCAGTGTTACTCCGTGGGAGTCAGGGGAAACGTCTGATAATATCCTCGGCTGGTTGTTACTAGCAGAGATGAACCAAAACAAACTGTCCAGCTGTATCGAATCCATAAACGTCAAATCAGTAGAAATCCGTAACTGGTTCTAGCAGCGGAGAAGACAAAATGAGTTCAACAACGTTGAGTCCCCAATATCTCCTCGGAGCTAATCCGGCAATCGAATGGGCCATTTGATGGAAGTTTGGATCATATTCCATATGGATAAACAGTTTTCCCCAATCATAATAAAATACTCCACACAATGAATGAGACCACACCGGAGAATATGCGTTTTTGTGTTGAAGTTTAGTCAGAGTTCAAAGTACTGTACAAGTACAGTATAGAGCATTTTCTCACCCATAGTTTCTCTGAGTACAAAGCATAATGATTCCACATATATAGTTGAATGTGTACAGCATAAAATACATTAGTCACATTATGATTGGACAATTAACCATAACAATGGATCATGAGATGGTGTTGTGACTGAGTCTCGTGAACTCAGAAGCAAGGATGTAGAATGTTTTGGTTTCTCATTATCCAGTGTCCGGGACACTTTGACATTTCGCTGGTCAATCTTTCTGTCCCTGGAGTGGGGCAGATTCTCGTCTCGTGCATTAGTTATCAGATCAAAACATCATGGCATTGACTTTTAACACTGAGAATGATATCTATACCATGTTAAACAACAATAACATATTGTACTAACAGTCGCTTGGCAGGGAAGTCCATAGTGAGAAAGTTGATCTAAAAGTCGTTTGGCACTGTATGAGTTAAGTATGGCGGATTAAAAGTGTTTTCAAATGTATTTAATAAAACAAACAATTAAATTGTAAGTACTTCAAACTCCATTTTAATCATGATAGATTCATTAAAATTATTGTTCATAAAAGCCTGATTAGACAATAAAATGACCAAAATTGCAGATGTTTTGCGGGAACATGGTGATGGTGATTATTATTAAGTATGGCGGATTAAAAGTGTTTTCAAATGTATTTAATAAAACAAACAATTAAATATGAAAAAAACAATAAATAAATAAATAAATACATATATAAATAAATAAACAATAGATTTTTTTAAGTTAAAAATGAACTTTACACTTATACACAAAAATCGGCGTGTGTGTGTGTGTATGTGTGTGTGTGTGTGTGTGTGAGTGTGAGAGAGAGTGTGTGTGTGTCTGTCTGTCTTTCATGAGGATACACAACATACACACGTTTTATTTTTTTAACTATTGAACATTTTCTATAATTTCCAACTATAACGACATGCACAAAATCTACGCCAGGTTCAAAATGGTATGGGTTTTTTAGGGAGGCGGCCTTGGAGGAAGTAGTGAACAAGTTCAAGGGGGGTGAGGACGAACTTAAGGACGAGGACAAACATACAGAGGAAGCCCAGGAGGAAACCAGGAGAAGGCCGAGGAGGACGTTGAAGAAGAGGTTGGGGAGGATAGATGCAAGATGGACGATGATGATGGCGAGAATGAGGCCGACAATGCAGCCGGGGAGCCAGGCGAAGATGACGTGGGGTGGTGGTCCCATGAGGAAACTGAGGGGGAGCCTAGAACAGGGTAGAGGTAGTGGCGGGTCCAGCCGAGCACATGATTTCTCTGAGTTAAAAGCTCTAGATGTGCCTGTGTTTCTCACCGGGTGCAGTGGCTGACTGAGGCTGGCAGATTGTTTGAATAAGGGAGCCTAGGTCGCCTTGCCTCCTGGAGCAAGTCAAGGAGGACGGGGTAGAGCCGGGCCAGCAGGCTGATGATGAATTCACCCCGGCCATCCAGGGCTGTCACAGGGCAGATATGACAATTCACATAAATTACTAATATTTTTATTTAGATATTTATTATTAAACTAAGCTGTCCCAATGCGATGTCATTAAGCAGGAAGAGAAAAATACTAATCAGAAAACCACTTTTAATCAATTGTTTAAGAAAATATATGTAAACTCTATGTACAGTATGTCAATAACCTGAATAACCTGAATTTACTTTACTTATTTACTGAATTTAAATTACTCTTACTCATTGTCCAAAAGAAAGGTAACAAAGTAAAAGTATTTACAATTTAAATTACTCAAAAGTAAGACTAAAAGTAGAGCATTTAAAAATGACTTTAAACCTCTAGGGGTCACCAGCAATGAGTTAATATAGCATCACAATCATTTTAATCACCTTTTCTGCAACGGCTAGGGCGGTGGTGTCATTCCCACAGTGTGCCATTTTGTTTCGGAGGAAAGACAGAGTCGAACAAATTACTTTTGATTTGTAACGTATAGTAGAATAAGACTGGACAGACTTTCTACAACTCAAATACACCTTGGCCCCGCTGCCTCCTCCTCGGCCAAGGAGGAAGCGGACGAGGGCGACAAGGAGGCCGAGGAGGAAAACGATAAAAAAACTTGGCAAGAATCCTTTGAGGAACTCAAACAATAATTCGGGGAAAATGCAGTAAAGGACGTACAGGTAGAAAAGAACGACTGTAGAGGGGAGGCCCAGGAGGATGCCGACGATGAAGGCCAGGACGTAGCTGACGAAGGTGTCGGGGAGGGCGTGGAGAATGATGAGGGCTAGGATGGCTATGATGGCGCCAATCAGTCCGGGGATGTAGCTGCTGATGGAGGGGGGGAAGGATCCGTAGAATAGTTTGTAGAGGAGGAACAGGATGGTAGAGATGGAATAGATTGGGATAGCCCAGAAGAAGTGGTGAAAGTTCTGTTCGAAGCGGTGGTAAAAGAAGTTGTAGACATATTTAAAAAATAGGGCTGTCATCCTGCCCCTTATGTAGCCACTCATCCTGCCCCTTATGTAGCTATAGATGCTAGTCATTATCAAGGCCAGGAGGACTGCCTGCAGAGAGGCCAACTGGATGTTCAGGTTGAGGTAGTTTCCACAGCCTGTCACAGGGCAGATATGACAAATCACAAAAACATTAGGACAGACCAATCAAAAGCTGTTCTGATCATGATGTCATGTGTTAAAGGGATATTTCTGTGTGTTTTCGATAAAGTTTTTAATTTACTTTTAATACTTTTTTATTAAAAGCTCTAGATGTGCCTGTGTTTCTCACCGGGTGCAGTGGCTGACTGAGGCTGGCAGATTGTTTGAATAAGGGAGCCTAGGTCGCCTTGCCTCCTGGAGCAAGTCAAGGAGGACGGGGTAGAGCCGGGCCAGCAGGCTGATGATGAATTCACCCCGGCCATCCAGGGCTGTCACAGGGCAGATATGACAAATCACATAAATTACTAATATTTTTATTTAGATATTTATTATTAAACTAAACTGTCCCAATGCGATGTCATTAAGCAGGAAGAGAAAAATACTAATCAGAAAACCACTTTTAATCAATTGTTTAAGAAAATATATGTAAACTCTATGTACAGTATGTCAATAACCTGAATAACCTGAATTTACTTTACTTATTTACTGAATTTAAATTACTCTTACTCATTGTCCAAAAGAAAGGTAACAAAGTAAAAGTATTTACAATTTAAATTACTCAAAAGACTAAAAGTAGAGCATTTAAAAATGACTTTAAACCTCTAGGGGTCACCAGCAATGAGTTAATATAGCATCACAATCATTTTAATCACCTTTTCTGCAACGGCTAGGGCGGCGGTGTCATTCCCACAGTGTGCCATTTTGTTTCGGAGGAAAGACAGAGTCGAACAAATTACTTTTGATTTGTAACGTATAGTAGAATAAGACTGGACAGACTTTCTACAACTCAAATACACCTTGGCCCCGCTGCCTCCTCCTCGGCCAAGGAGGAAGCGGACGAGGGCGACAAGGAGGCCGAGGAGGAAAACGATAAAAAAACTTGGCAAGAATCCTTTGAGGAACTCAAACAATAATTCGGGGAAAATGCAGTAAAGGACATACAGGTAGAAAAGAACGACTGCAGAGGGGAGGCCCAGGAGGATGCCGACGATGAAGGCCAGGACGTAGCTGAGGAAGGTGTCGGGGAGGGCGTGGAGAATGATGAGGGCTAGGATGGCTATGATGGCGCCAATCAGTCCGGGGATGTAGCTGCTGATGGAGGGGGGGAAGGATCCGTAGAATAGTTTGTAGAGGAGGAACAGGATGGTAGAGATGGAATAGATTGGGATAGCCCAGAAGTGGTGAAAGTTCTGTTCGAAGCGGTGGTAAAAGAAGTTGTAGACATATTTAAAAAAAATAGGGCTGTCATCCTGCCCCTTATGTAGCCACTCATCCTGCCCCTTATGTAGCCATAGATGCTGGTCATTATCAAGGCCAGGAGGACTGCCTGCAGAGAGGCCAACTGGATGTTCAGGTTGAGGTAGTTTCCACAGCCTGTCACAGGGCAGATATGACAAATCACAAAAACATTAGGACAGACCAATCAAAAGCTGTTCTGATCATGATGTCATGTGTTAAAGGGATATTTCTGTGTGTTTTCGATAAAGTTTTTAATTTACTTTTAATACTTTTTTATTAAAAGCTCTAGATGTGCCTGTGTTTCTCACCGGGTGCAGTGGCTGACTGAGGCTGGCAGATTGTTTGAATAAGGGAGCCTAGGTCGCCTTGCCTCCTGGAGCAAGTCAAGGAGGACGGGGTAGAGCCGGGCCAGCAGGCTGATGATGAATTCACCCCGGCCATCCAGGGCTGTCACAGGGCAGATATGACAAATCACATAAATTACTAATATTTTTATTTAGATATTTATTATTAAACTAAACTGTCCCAATGCGATGTCATTAAGCAGGAAGAGAAAAATACTAATCAGAAAACCACTTTTAATCAATTGTTTAAGGGTCGTTGCATACCGTTATAAGGAGCCTAACTAATTTCGGTTCGGGAGTGCTCCCCGACCCGAAATTATTTAGGTTCGGGGGGAGTTCATCCATACTTTATTAACGGCTAGTGCCGACGTCGCTTGTAAATATTGGAGGTCCATGGCATGACAACGTTAGTGGCCGATACATGAGCGTTGCAGGGCGAATACATATCTGACTGACTGACCCTCGCGCTGCAAGCTGAATGACTGGAAGTCCATTGAGTAGCATCAGCAGGCAGCAGCGCCAGTGACGGGGACACGGGCTCTCTTCCATAGGTCTCTTCTCTCTCTCTCACTCACTCTCACAAACACTCGAACTCTGTCAAAACATTTAATCTACAAGCTCACATTATAGACGTGCCACGGCCGCCTCTCTTGCTGCATGCATATCACCACGCAGTCACAACTCGTCGTGGAAAACCTATCAACACGGAACATTAGCAAAGTTGTGTCTATGCTTTTCTTTTCTCTTTAAGCTCTTCTTTCCTCTTGAAAACGGTCAGCGACTAGCGAGCTGTGTGTGTGTGTGTGTGTGTGTGTGTGTGTGTGTGTGTGTGTCATGCGCGCGCGCGCCTCCACTCTCCAGCCAGAGTGAGTGAGAACCAACCAGCTGACATGTATCTGCTATGCGACGCTCTAATCACGGCCACAAGCATTTGGAAGCTCGGCGTGTCTCCCTCCCAAATTACCGCTGCTTCCTTGGCTTCATAGCCGAGGAAATGAACTTGAAGCCGGGCTGAATGAATGAGAAGACACCGCTTAGTACCGAAATTAAGTCGGGAGGTCACAACATTTTGGCAGCACCGTGGAGCCGAGTTTAGTCGGTTGACGCCCCCCCGAACCGGGGACGACGACCCATATTTGGGTTTGGACAGTGCCGAACCGAAATTTGTTAGGCTCCTTATAACGGTATGGATCGACCCTAAGAAAATATATGTAAACTCTATGTACAGTATGTCAATAACCTGAATAACCTGAATTTACTTTACTTATTTACTGAATTTAAATTACTCTTACTCATTGTCCAAAAGAAAGGTAACAAGGTAAAAGTATTTACAATTTAAATTACTCAAAAGACTAAAAGTAGAGCATTTAAAAATGACTTTAAACCTCTAGGGGTCACCAGCAATGAGTTAATATAGCATCACAATCATTTTAATCACCTTTTCTGCAACGGCTAGGGCGGCGGTGTCATTCCCACAGTGTGCCATTTTGTTTCGGAGGAAAGACAGAGTCGAACAAATTACTTTTGATTTGTAACGTATAGTAGAATAAGACTGGACAGACTTTCTACAACTCAAATACACCTTGGCCCCGCTGCCTCCTCCTCGGCCAAGGAGGAAGCGGACGAGGGCGACAAGGAGGCCGAGGAGGAAAACGATAAAAAAACTTGGCAAGAATCCTTTGAGGAACTCAAACAATAATTCGGGGAAAATGCAGTAAAGGACATACAGGTAGAAAAGAACGACTGCAGAGGGGAGGCCCAGGAGGATGCCGACGATGAAGGCCAGGACGTAGCTGAGGAAGGTGTCGGGGAGGGCGTGGAGAATGATGAGGGCTAGGATGGCTATGATGGCGCCAATCAGTCCGGGGATGTAGCTGCTGATGGAGGGGGGGAATGATCCGTAGAATAGTTTGTAGAGGAGGAACAGGATGGTAGAGATGGAATAGATGGGATAGCCCAGAAGTGGTGAAAGTTCTGTTCGAAGCGGTGGTAAAAGAAGTTGTAGACATATTTAAAAAAATAGGGCTGTCATCCTGCCCCTTATGTAGCCACTCATCCTGCCCCTTATGTAGCCATAGATGCTGGTCATTATCAAGGCCAGGAGGGCTGCCTGCAGAGAGGCCAACTGGATGTTCAGGTTGAGGTAGTTTCCACAGCCTGTCACAGGGCAGATATGACAAATCACAAAAACATTAGGACAGACCAATCAAAAGCTGTTCTGATCATGATGTCATGTGTTAAAGGGATATTTCTGTGTGTTTTCGATAAAGTTTTTAATTTACTTTTAATACTTTTTTATTAAAAGCTCTAGATGTGCCTGTGTTTCTCACCGGGTGCAGTGGCTGACTGAGGCTGGCAGATTGTTTGAATAAGGGAGCCTAGGTCGCCTTGCCTCCTGGAGCAAGTCAAGGAGGACGGGGTAGAGCCGGGCCAGCAGGCTGATGATGAATTCACCCCGGCCATCCAGGGCTGTCACAGGGCAGATATGACAAATCACATAAATTACTAATATTTTTATTTAGATATTTATTATTAAACTAAACTGTCCCAATGCGATGTCATTAAGCAGGAAGAGAAAAATACTAATCAGAAAACCACTTTTAATCAATTGTTTAAGGGTCGTTGCATACCGTTATAAGGAGCCTAACTAATTTCGGTTCGGGAGTGCTCCCCGACCCGAAATTATTTAGGTTCGGGGGGAGTTCATCCATACTTTATTAACGGCTAGTGCCGACGTCGCTTGTAAATATTGGAGGTCCATGGCATGACAACGTTAGTGGCCGATACATGAGCGTTGCAGGGCGAATACATATCTGACTGACTGACCCTCGCGCTGCAAGCTGAATGACTGGAAGTCCATTGAGTAGCATCAGCAGGCAGCAGCGCCAGTGACGGGGACACGGGCTCTCTTCCATAGGTCTCTTCTCTCTCTCACTCACTCTCACAAACACTCGAACTCTGTCAAAACATTTAATCTACAAGCTCACATTATAGACGTGCCACGGCCGCCTCTCTTGCTGCATGCATATCACCACGCAGTCACAACTCGTCGTGGAAAACCTATCAACACGGAACATTAGCAAAGTTGTGTCTATGCTTTTCTTTTCTCTTTAAGCTCTTCTTTCCTCTTGAAAACGGTCAGCGACTAGCGAGCTGTGTGTGTGTGTGTGTGTGTGTGTGTGTGTGTGTGTGTGTGTGTGTGTGTGTCATGCGCGCGCGCGCCTCCACTCTCCAGCCAGAGTGAGTGAGAACCAACCAGCTGACATGTATCCGCTATGCGACGCTCTAATCACGGCCACAAGCATTTGGAAGCTCGGCGTGTCTCCCTCCCAAATTACCGCTGCTTCCTTGGCTTCATAGCCGAGGAAATGAACTTGAAGCCGGGCTGAATGAATGAGAAGACACCGCTTAGTACCGAAATTAAGTCGGGAGGTCACAACATTTTGGCAGCACCGTGGAGCCGAGTTTAGTCGGTTGACGCCCCCCCGAACCGGGGACGACGACCCATATTTGGGTTTGGACAGTGCCGAACCGAAATTTGTTAGGCTCCTTATAACGGTATGGATCGACCCTAAGAAAATATATGTAAACTCTATGTACAGTATGTCAATAACCTGAATAACCTGAATTTACTTTACTTATTTACTGAATTTAAATTACTCTTACTCATTGTCCAAAAGAAAGGTAACAAGGTAAAAGTATTTACAATTTAAATTACTCAAAAGACTAAAAGTAGAGCATTTAAAAATGACTTTAAACCTCTAGGGGTCACCAGCAATGAGTTAATATAGCATCACAATCATTTTAATCACCTTTTCTGCAACGGCTAGGGCGGCGGTGTCATTCCCACAGTGTGCCATTTTGTTTCGGAGGAAAGACAGAGTCGAACAAATTACTTTTGATTTGTAACGTATAGTAGAATAAGACTGGACAGACTTTCTACAACTCAAATACACCTTGGCCCCGCTGCCTCCTCCTCGGCCAAGGAGGAAGCGGACGAGGGCGACAAGGAGGCCGAGGAGGAAAACGATAAAAAAACTTGGCAAGAATCCTTTGAGGAACTCAAACAATAATTCGGGGAAAATGCAGTAAAGGACATACAGGTAGAAAAGAACGACTGCAGAGGGGAGGCCCAGGAGGATGCCGACGATGAAGGCCAGGACGTAGCTGAGGAAGGTGTCGGGGAGGGCGTGGAGAATGATGAGGGCTAGGATGGCTATGATGGCGCCAATCAGTCCGGGGATGTAGCTGCTGATGGAGGGGGGGAAGGATCCGTAGAATAGTTTGTAGAGGAGGAACAGGATGGTAGAGATGGAATAGATTGGGATAGCCCAGAAGTGGTGAAAGTTCTGTTCGAAGCGGTGGTAAAAGAAGTTGTAGACATATTTAAAAAAATAGGGCTGTCATCCTGCCCCTTATGTAGCCACTCATCCTGCCCCTTATGTAGCCATAGATGCTGGTCATTATCAAGGCCAGGAGGGCTGCCTGCAGAGAGGCCAACTGGATGTTCAGGTTGAGGTAGTTTCCACAGCCTGTCACAGGGCAGATATGACAAATCACAAAAACATTAGGACAGACCAATCAAAAGCTGTTCTGATCATGATGTCATGTGTTAAAGGGATATTTCTGTGTGTTTTCGATAAAGTTTTTAATTTACTTTTAATACTTTTTTATTAAAAGCTCTAGATGTGCCTGTGTTTCTCACCGGGTGCAGTGGCTGACTGAGGCTGGCAGATTGTTTGAATAAGGGAGCCTAGGTCGCCTTGCCTCCTGGAGCAAGTCAAGGAGGACGGGGTAGAGCCGGGCCAGCAGGCTGATGATGAATTCACCCCGGCCATCCAGGGCTGTCACAGGGCAGATATGACAAATCACATAAATTACTAATATTTTTATTTAGATATTTATTATTAAACTAAACTGTCCCAATGCGATGTCATTAAGCAGGAAGAGAAAAATACTAATCAGAAAACCACTTTTAATCAATTGTTTAAGAAAATATATGTAAACTCTATGTACAGTATGTCAATAACCTGAATAACCTGAATTTACTTTACTTATTTACTGAATTTAAATTACTCTTACTCATTGTCCAAAAGAAAGGTAACAAAGTAAAAGTATTTACAATTTAAATTACTCAAAAGACTAAAAGTAGAGCATTTAAAAATGACTTTAAACCTCTAGGGGTCACCAGCAATGAGTTAATATAGCATCACAATCATTTTAATCACCTTTTCTGCAACGGCTAGGGCGGCGGTGTCATTCCCACAGTGTGCCATTTTGTTTCGGAGAAAGACAGAGTCGAACAAATTACTTTTGATTTGTAACGTATAGTAGAATAAGACTGGACAGACTTTCTACAACTCAAATACACCTTGGCCCCGCTGCCTCCTCCTCGGCCAAGGAGGAAGCGGACGAGGGCGACAAGGAGGCCGAGGAGGAAAACGATAAAAAAACTTGGCAAGAATCCTTTGAGGAACTCAAACAATAATTCGGGGAAAATGCAGTAAAGGACATACAGGTAGAAAAGAACGACTGCAGAGGGGAGGCCCAGGAGGATGCCGACGATGAAGGCCAGGACGTAGCTGAGGAAGGTGTCGGGGAGGGCGTGGAGAATGATGAGGGCTAGGATGGCTATGATGGCGCCAATCAGTCCGGGGATGTAGCTGCTGATGGAGGGGGGGAAGGATCCGTAGAATAGTTTGTAGAGGAGGAACAGGATGGTAGAGATGGAATAGGTTGGGATAGCCCAGAAGTGGTGAAAGTTCTGTTCGAAGCGGTGGTAAAAGAAGTTGTAGACATATTTAAAAAAATAGGGCTGTCATCCTGCACCTTATGTAGCCACTCATCCTGCCCCTTATGTAGCCATAGATGCTGGTCATTATCAAGGCCAGGAGGACTGCCTGCAGAGAGGCCAACTGGATGTTCAGGTTGAGGTAGTTTCCACAGCCTGTCACAGGGCAGATATGACAAATCACAAAAACATTAGGACAGACCAATCAAAAGCTGTTCTGATCATGATGTCATGTGTTAAAGGGATATTTCTGTGTGTTTTCGATAAAGTTTTTAATTTACTTTTAATACTTTTTTATTAAAAGCTCTAGATGTGCCTGTGTTTCTCACCGGGTGCAGTGGCTGACTGAGGCTGGCAGATTGTTTGAATAAGGGAGCCTAGGTCGCCTTGCCTCCTGGAGCAAGTCAAGGAGGACGGGGTAGAGCCGGGCCAGCAGGCTGATGATGAATTCACCCCGGCCATCCAGGGCTGTCACAGGGCAGATATGACAAATCACATAAATTACTAATATTTTTATTTAGATATTTATTATTAAACTAAACTGTCCCAATGCGATGTCATTAAGCAGGAAGAGAAAAATACTAATCAGAAAACCACTTTTAATCAATTGTTTAAGGGTCGTTGCATACCGTTATAAGGAGCCTAACTAATTTCGGTTCGGGAGTGCTCCCCGACCCGAAATTATTTAGGTTCGGGGGCAGTTCATCCATACTTTATTAACGGCTAGTGCCGACGTCGCTTGTAAATATTGGAGGTCCATGGCATGACAACGTTAGTGGCCGATACATGAGCCACTTCACATTGAGCCCTTAGGGCCACTTCACATTGAGCCGATCCCGGGGCCGAGGATCCCCGATCAGATTTCGGGAGGACCCCCCGGGAAAATCGTTTGGTCGGCCCCGGAATCGGTCTTGGGCTTGAACAGTACCCCGACACGATCAGATTATGTTAATTAGCTTTTTTATGACCTCGGGACTCGTCGGGAGCACTCACGATAATATCAAAAAAGCTTGATATTTTCGGGTCATCGGGTAGGAATCCTTTACAATTATTGTCGTCTGAATGAGCTCACGGGATTGCTTGAGATTATATGAAGCCAGCTCCTCCCTTTTTAGGCTGCGCAGAGTGTAGGCTTCTGTCACCTCACAATAGAACAGCCCACACTTTTATTAAGTGTGCCTGCCATGCAAAGCAATGGCAAAACACTTATTGTAATCCGCCATACTTATATAATAATAATCATAGTCGTGTACACTGTAGGGAGCTACAATGGAAAAAACTATGGCTCGTGGACCAACCGGTGACTTTGTACACGACTTCGTACATTTCCCATAGATTCTATGGGACTTGACCACTTGCTCCTGCCCTTCGTGTACACGGTCTGTGCCGTCTATAGTTTCTTAATGGGGGGCAGCAGAGAGCCATATGTACACAGGCCCTAGGTGGTGTCCACGACCAGTAGTTTTACATGAACCCTCAGAGGGACACTGTGGGCTTATCAAGTGGTCCGTGGTGGTTCTCAAAGTGAGGTCGGGGGACCCTCAGAGGGACACTGTGGGCTTATCCATACCTTGGCTACAGGGGGGAAATAATTAAATGTACTTTTCATCGTGCCTGTTGCTAAGGTATGGCAACATGATTGGTGTCTTGCAAGACACCAGTCATGTTGCCATACCTTAGCCTTTCCTGAACTGACGCCGCTGTGAACATGTGTACACAGCCAGCATATTACTCAATGCCAAACCTTGCACACACACTCCTTGCCTGCCAATCCACAACCTCCACCCCTCCAGGGACCCCCAGGGCTTATCTCCCGATTAGGACACTTTCCAGCATAGTGACATGCAGAACAAACTGTCCATATAGTATGGTTTACATAAAAGTCAGTTGTCTTTCACACACACACACACACACACACACACACACACACACACACACACACACACACACACACACACACACACATATATATATATATATATATATTTCATTTATTTATTTCATAAATATTTTTCATCACAATTGGGTTTGTGGGGAGCCATCCCTGCTTCAAGCTGTCACAGCATGGCACCAACACTTCAAACTAGTTAAAAAACCCAATACAGCAGATCTACAAGCACCTCACAGATCTACAAGCACCTCGCACATGCCAGGGACAGAGTAGGTTGGCCTGCATAAGCCTTGCTGTCAACACACTATACTACACCACTCAGGCCACCAAGCCAGGTGTGGTCAATTAGTGCCTTCTTTTGATCAGTGGCTTCTGCTTGATGAGTGGCACCAGTCTGTCTTTGTTCCCTGGTCAGTCAAGTTCACTGGGAGAGAATGTTTCAGATCAGTGCAAGTGTATTTGTTTTCCATTTGGACTTACTGTGTTTTGTTGGTACAGTATGCGTGCGACTAACTAATATTTCTGATAATTCCAATTTGTTTGTTGTTTAATTAGCCGGATTGTGAATGCCCTGCATTTTTCTTTCATCTTTAGAACCACACGTGTGTAACAAAACAGAGTGGTGATCATTTGGTGTGGGTGAAGAGAAGAAAAACATTTCATTAAAGGAGTAGTTCACCCCCAAAGTGACTTTTTTTCTATTGAACTCAAGTCTCCATGGCGTGAGTAATACATTGAAAAAATAAGTCATTTTGGGGGTGAACTACTCCTTGAATGTCAGTTTTGTGGTGTTTTGACTGGACACCCTGAGGATATTGCCAGATAGACAGACAGACAGACAGACAGACAGACAGACAGACAGACAGACAGACAGACAGAGAATTGTAGGCCTTGCATTTATTTGACTTGGTTCCAACAGATGGCGAAAATAGCTAATCTTCAAGCTCACAATGCCTCACTGTTTGGACAAAGAGTTGAGGCGTTACATTTTGTAAAACACGGCCTTGTGAAAATAGCAGATCTACATGCTCACAACACCTCACAAAGCAGGGCGGCGTGAGCATGTAGATCTGATATTTTCACAATTTCTGCCCCTAATATTTAATTTATCATTTTAAAAGTATTAAAAAGTCCTTAAATTGTCTCTTTAGAAATGTGCAGATAGCCTCTGTATACTGTTGAGTGGAAAAACAATGTTTCACATTAAGCTAAACATTTGGGACCACCCAAGATCATTTGGAGACCCCTCTAGGGGTCCCATAGTTGAACCACTGACTTATAAGGGGAGTATGGAGACCCCTCTAGGGGTCCCATAGTTGAACCACTGACTTATAAGGGGAGTATATGAGGCTGGATCCGTCTGGAACACTGCACTAGGCTCTCGCCAGCTCTGTAGCTCTCCACACTTGAACAGTTGTGTCCTTAAATTCAATTATAATAATTAACCCCTGTATATACGGGCAATAGTTTTACATGACTTTGTGTACACAGCCAATAGTTTTACATGAACATGTCTAGGCTTTAGTACTGTACTGCCTCGTATAGCCCAACAGAGCCCAGCACAGAACAGCACAGCCCACCAGAGCCCAATACAGCCCCCCAGAGCCCAACAGAGTCCAGCAAACCTAAGTCCAGCCCAGTCCTGCCGAGTAGGAGTATAGACCGGGGAAAGGGGGTAGTTAGATGACTCCACCAGGCCATTACTGTCCAGATCTGGCTTGAATAGGCCAGACCAGGGTAGACAGGACTGCACCAGACTCCACCAGGCTGCTCCAGCCAGCTCTGTAGATCCTTGCACATGCGATTAACCACTGTGTACACGGGCAATAGTTTTAAGTTTTACATAAACCCTCAGAGGGACACTGTGGGCTTATCAAGTGGTCCATGGCCGGTTCTCAAAGTGAGGTCGGGGGGCCCACAGTGTCCCTCTGAGGGGACACGGCACAGACCGTGTACACGAAGGGCAGGAGCAAGTGTTCAAGTCCCATAGAATCTATGGGAAATGTACACAGGCGTGTACAAAGTCACCAGTAGTTTTACATGAACCCTCAGAGGGACACTGTGGGCTTATCAAGTGGTCCATGGTCGGTTCTCAAAGTGAGGTCGGGGGACCCTCAGAGGGACACTGTGGGCTTATCAAGTGGTCCATGGTCGGTTCTCAAAGTGAGGTCGAGGGACCCTCAGAGGGACACTGTGGGCTTATCAAGTGGTCCATGGTCGGTTCTCAAAGTGAGGTCGGGGGCCCACAGTGTCCCTCTGAGGGGACACGGCACAGACCGTGTACACGAAGGGCAGGAGCAAGTGTTCAAGTCCCATAGAATCTATGGGAAATGTACACAGGCGTGTACAAAGTCACCAGTAGTTTTACATGAACCCTCAGAGGGACACTGTGGGCTTATCAAGTGGTCCATGGTCGGTTCTCAAAGTGAGGTCGGGGGACCCTCAGAGGGACACTGTGGGCTTATCAAGTGGTCCATGGCCGGTTCTCAAAGTGAGGTCGGGGGGCCCACAATGTCCCTCTGAGGGGACACGGCACAGATTGTGTACACGAAGGGCAGGAGCAAGTGTTCAAGTCCCATAGAATCTATGGGAAATGTACACAGGCGTGTACAAAGTCACCAGTAGTTTTACATGAACCCTCAGAGGGACACTGTGGGCTTATCAAGTGGTCCATGGTCGGTTCTCAAAGTGAGGTCGGGGACCCTCAGAGGGACACTGTGGGCTTATCAAGTGGTCCATGGTCGGTTCTCAAAGTGAGGTCGGGGGACCCTCAGAGGGACACTGTCGGCTTATCAAGTGGTCCATGGTCGGTTCTCAAAGTGAGGTCGGGGGACCCTCAGAGGGACACTGTGGGCTTATCAAGTGGTCCATGGTCGGTTCTCAAAGTGAGGTCGAGGGACCCTCAGAGGGACACCGTGGGCTTATCAAGTGGTCCATGGTCGGTTCTCAAAGTGAGATCGGGGGACCCTCAGAGGGACACTGTGGGCTTATCAAGTGGTCCATGGTCGGTTCTCAAAGTGAGGTACATCCTCAAAGTCCCTCCTTCCCAAACAAAGACGAACCAACCAAGGGTGCACAAGGCAGCGGTGTGCGATGGACTAGAAATATCCATTTAAAACTATTGGTCATGTACACACAAACTAAGGCTCCTGTACACAGTGTTTGGTCTCAATTGTGTGAGCAGCTAAAGGGCAGACAACGGCCTAGAACAACCTAATGGTGCCTATTAAGACTCTAGTACACCCTTTGGCCTCGACAAGCCTGATCATCCTACTATAGCTAGTACCCCCTCACCAACTTTGTGCTCCCACTTGATAAGCCCAGTGTCCCTCTGAGGGTCCCCCGACCTCACTTTGAGAACCGACCATGGACCACTTGATAAGCCCACGGTGTCCCTCTGAGGGTCCCTCGACCTCACTTTGAGAACCGACCATGGACCACTTGATAAGCCCACAGTGTCCCTCTGAGGGTCCCCCGACCTCACTTTGAGAACTGACCATGGACCACTTGATAAGCCCACAGTGTCCCTCTGAGGGTCCCCCGACCTCACTTTGAGAACCGACCATGGACCACTTGATAAGCCCACAGTGTCCCTCTGAGGGTCCCCGACCTCACTTTGAGAACCGACCATGGACCACTTGATAAGCCCACAGTGTCCCTCTGAGGGTTCATGTAAAACTACTGGTGACTTTGTACACGCCTGTGTACATTTCCCATAGATTCTATGGGACTTGAACACTTGCTCCTGCCCTTCGTGTACACGGTCTGTGCCGTGTCCCCTCAGAGGGACACTGTGGGCCCCCCGACCTCACTTTGAGAACCGGCCATGGACCACTTGATAAGCCCACAGTGTCCCTCTGAGGGTTCATGTAAAACTTAAAACTATTGCCCGTGTACACAGTGGTTAATCGCATGTGCAAGGATCTACAGAGCTGGCTGGAGCAGCCTGGTGGAGTCTGGTGCAGTCCTGTCTACCCTGGTCTGGCCTATTCAAGCCAGATCTGGACAGTAATGGCCTGGTGGAGTCATCTAACTACCCCCTTTCCCCGGTCTATACTCCTACTCGGCAGGACTGGGCTGGACTTAGGTTTGCTGGACTCTGTTGGGCTCTGGGGGGCTGTATTGGGCTCTGGTGGGCTGTGCTGTTCTGTGCTGGGCTCTGTTGGGCTATACGAGGCAGTACAGTACTAAAGCCTAGACATGTTCATGTAAAACGATTGGCCGTGTACACAAAGTCATGTAAAACTATTGCCTGTGTACACAGTGGCTTTTTCCTTGACCTTTCGAGTTAGGAGTGTCGTAGAGACACGAGACCGGGTTTGTTGGATTCAGCGTCAAAAAGTAAGTCAGAATAAGTGTCTTTTATCCGAAAGAATGTGTAATCGTGTTGGTGGCGTGCAAATTTCGTGTCTTTTTCGCAATCATAAAGGGTTCAAAGTGTCGGAGAGACACGAAACCCATTCCATCGGATCAGGCATCCTTCAAATATGAAAAGTGTTTCCTGCGTAAAACAAACAGATTTTTTTAGATTTTTTAATTCATTTTAAGGACAAAAATCCGGGTTTCGGTGTCTTTTTCGCAATCGTAAAGGGTTCAAAGTGTCGGAGAGACACGAAACCCATTCCATCAGATCGGGCATGCTTCAAATATGAAACGTGTGTCCTGCCTGAAACAAAACATATTTTTTTGATTTTTTTATTCATTTTAAGGACAAAGGGCCTGTTTTGACGCCTAAAACGACCCTTTTCCTTGACCTTTCGAGTTAGGAGTGCCGTGTACACAGGATCTACAGAGCTGGCTGGAGCATGGAGCAGCCTGGTGGAGTCTGGTGCAGTCATCTAACTACCCCCCTTCCCTGGTCTATACTCCTATTGGGCAGGACTGGGCTGGACTTAGGTTTGCTGGAGTCTATTGGGCTCTGGTAGGCTGTATTGGGCTCTGGTGGGCCGTGTTGTGCTGTGATGGGCTCTGTTGGGCTACACGAGACAGTACAGTACTAAAGCCTGAACATGTTCATGTAAAACTATTGGCTGTGTACACAAAGTCATGTAAAACTATTGCCCGTATATACAGGGGTTAATTATTATAATTGAATTTAAGGACACAACTGTTCAAGTGTGGAGAGCTACAGAGCTGGCGAGAGCCTAGTGCAGTGTTCCAGACGGATCCAGCCTCATATACTCCCCTTATAAGTCAGTGGTTCAACTATGGGACCCCTAGAGGGGTCTCCATACTCCCCTTATAAGTCAGTGGTTCAACTATGGGACCCCTAGAGGGGTCTCCAAATGATCTTCGGTGGTCCCAAATGTTTAGCTTAATGTGAAACATTGTTTTTCCACTCAACAGTATACAGAGGCTATCTGCACATTTCTAAAGAGACAATTTAAGGACTTTTTAATACTTTTAAAATGATAAATTAAATATTAGGGGCAGAAATTGTGAAAATATCAGATCTACATGCTCACGCCGCCCTGCGTTGTGAGGTGTTGTGAGCATGTAGATCTGCTATTTTCACAAGGCCGTGTTTTACAAAATGTAACGCCTCAACTCTTTGTCCAAACAGTGAGGCATTGTGAGCTTGAAGATTAGCTATTTTCGCCATCTGTTGGAACCAAGTCAAATAAATGCAAGGCCTACAATTCTCTGTCTGTCTGTCTGTCTGTCTGTCTGTCTGTCTGTCTGTCTGTCTGTCTGTCTGTCTGTCTGTCTATCTATCTGGCAATATCCTCAGGGTGTCCAGTCAAAACACCACAAAACTGACATTCAAGGAGTAGTTCACCCCCAAAATGACTTATTTTTTCAATGTATTACTCACGCCATGGAGACTTGAGTTCAATAGAAAAAAAGTCACTTTGGGGGTGAACTACTCCTTTAATGAAATGTTTTTCTTCTCTTCACCCACACCAAATGATCACCACTCTGTTTTGTTACACACGTGTGGTTCTAAAGATGAAAGAAAAATGCAGGGCATTCACAATCCGGCTAATTAAACAACAAACAAATTGGAATTATCAGAAATATTAGTTAGTCGCACGCATACTGTACCAACAAAACACAGTAAGTCCAAATGGAAAACAAATACACTTGCACTGATCTGAAACATTCTCTCCCAGTGAACTTGACTGACCAGGGAACAAAGACAGACTGGTGCCACTCATCAAGCAGAAGCCACTGATCAAAAGAAGGCACTAATTGACCACACCTGGCTTGGTGGCCTGAGTGGTGTAGTATAGTGTGTTGACAGCAAGGCTTATGCAGGCCAACCTACTCTGTCCCTGGCATGTGCGAGGTGCTTGTAGATCTGTGAGGTGCTTGTAGATCTGCTGTATTGGGTTTTTTAAATAGTTTGAAGTGTTGGTGCCGTGCTGTGACAGCTTGAAGCAGGGATGGCTCCCCACAAACCCAATTGTGATGAAAAATATTTATGAAATAAATAAATGAAATATATATATATATATATATATGTATATATATGTATATATATATATATATGTCACGGTTTTAAAGAGAACCAGGGCATTCGAGACGCGGAGCACTCGTGGTGCGGCACGGGGCGGAGCAAGCGGTCGCCAATACAACGTACTCCAGGCGGTGCGCCGCTCTATTGTCCACGACACTGCGAGCGGCTACCGAAGCCCCCCTGTATCCACGAAGCCCAAACGAGTTACGAGGCCCCCCTGGGTCCACGAAGCCCCAAGCGGCGCGAAGGCCAGCGGACCTTGGTCCTGCTCTTCGCCCCCGAGCGCCGCAGGCGCGAGTGGCCGCGAAGAGCGGGCCAGGGCCGCGCGGCCGGCGGAGCGCCGCGCGAGTTACGAAGCCGTGGTGAATGCAATCGTTATATTTATGCCCAGGCCGTAAGGCCTGGGCAAGCGCACGTTAAACGCCCTGTCCAAGTGACTACAATGGAGCTAATGGCTAGGCTAGGCTAGGCTAGGCTAGGCTAGGCTAGTAAATAAAGAGTAAACACTTCCGGTCTGCGGCGAGTTCAAAGCGTGACGTAACTCTCTTATCCAGTGGCTGACGTCGCCATCTGGTGGTGATTAGTGTGTGGTGAACTACAAAACGAGCGCTCTTACCGAGGTCTCCCTGAGTTACCCATTTACCCTGTAACATATATATATGTGTGTGTGTGTGTGTGTGTGTGTGTGTGTGTGTGTGTGTGTGTGTGTGTGTGTGAAAGACAACTGACTTTTATGTAAACCATACTATATGGACAGTTTGTTCTGCATGTCACTATGCTGGAAAGTGTCCTAATCGGGAGATAAGCCCTGGGGGTCCCTGGAGGGGTGGAGGTTGTGGATTGGCAGGCAAGGAGTGTGTGTGCAAAGTTTGGCATTGAGTAATATGCTGGCTGTGTACACATGTTCACAGCGGCGTCAGTTCAGGAAAGGCTAAGGTATGGCAACATGACTGGTGTCTTGCAAGACACCAATCATGTTGCCATACCTTAGCAACAGGCACGATGAAAAGTACATTTAATTATTTCCCCCCTGTAGCCAAGGTATGGCAGCTGTCATAGCTTGCCATACCCAATTGACGCCCCTGCATGTTCACCTCCAGTAGGTTGGGAAAGTAGCCTGCCACCCTGTGGAAATAGGCTTGAACTGCAAGATAGGACCCTAAAACAAATAAAATGGAATAAAAAAGCATCCGTAAGACGGATGGGCGAACAAGTGGTGTCCATACGTAGATGGGGTCCCAGAGGACATGTAGAGCCCACCCCCTTATTTTTCACGCCCCCAGGGAACACACAGCGGGGTTTGGAAATTTGTCGTGTACACCAGCCCTAGGACCTCGGCTTCGTGGACCGATTTAACGATAGGGGTAATAATAATAATAATAATAATCACTTCACAAAATTTCGGCACGTAATAAGTGCCGCACGATTTACGCCACCGCCGCAATATATACATCAAAACGTGCGGCTCGGCCGGGAATGGGGTGCTATTACTTTTCTTTCCGATCCGCGTTACCATTGCGACGTAATTCGCAAAAAACTACGCCAAAAAACCCCATTGACTTAGAATGGGGGAAACTTCGGCACGTAATAACTGCCGCACGATTTACGCCACCCCCGCAATATATACATCAAAATGTGCGGCTCGGCCGGGAATGGTGTGCTATTACTTTTCTTTCCGATCCGCGTAACCATGGCAACGTAATTCGCAAAAAACTACGCTCAAAAACCCCCATTGACTTTGAATGGGGGACTCCGAAAAAAAACCCAGAAACTTTGGCGCCACATAACTCTGCCATACTTTTGCCTAGCAACGTGATTTAAACTTTAAAATGCACACACAACTTTGGTCTTTTTCCAGCCAATAGGGATGAGCTGTAATTGATTAAGCCCCGCCCCCTCTATAACAGGAAGTGCCCTTTGCCAAACAGGAAGTGCCTCTATAACTCATGAACCGTTTGTCGTACAGACTCGCGGCTGGTGTCATACATTTTTTTTTTTTCTCAAATTTTTTTTTTCTCAAATTTTTTTTTCTCAAATTTTTTTTTCTCAAATTTTTTTTTCTCAATTTTTTTTTCTCAATTTTTTTTTTCTCAAACATTTTTTTTTCTCAAAAATTTTTTTTTCTCAAAATTTTTTTTTCTTAAATTTGTTTTTTCTCCAATTTTTTTTTCTCAAAAAATTTTTTTTCTCAATTTTTTTTGTTCTTAATTTTTTTTTTTCAAAAAAAATGTTTTCTCAAAAAGTATTTTTTTCTCAAAATGTTTTTTTTTCTCAAATTTTTTTTCTCAAAAACAATTCGCCATGGTAACGCGGATTGGAAAGAAAGTTAATAGCACACCATTCCAAGTGACCCTTTATCTCGTGATCCGTTTGTCGTACAGACATGTGGGTGGTGTCATATGAAGAACCATAATGTTAAAGCTTATGCAAAAAATGCTAATGTTAAAAAATGTAACGCTAATGCTAACACCAACCGCTAAACAAGGTTGCACAGACTTAGCGAGCTGCAGGCACACTTAAAATTTCTTAGAAATTTTCTTTTCTAGTTATTATTATTAGCCTACTTACTTTTTACTTTAGCCTACTCTCTCCCTTGTTGTAATCACTTGTTCAAAAACGTTATAGCCTATAGCGTTCTTTTTTCTTCTTCTGCGCAGTCATTTGGCGACAAGGCAGTGCATTCTATCCTCACGAAAGCCTTTCCCCATATATATATATATATAATATATTTTTTATATTTATAAAAGATAATATTAATCACCATTTGAAACGCCTGTTTCAAATAAGCGCACGGTTCGTATAAGCGCCTGGGCCGTTATTTCTTATTTGCAATTAATATTATCCTTATTATGTTTTATATAAGAGCCCAGGCTATTATTTGTTTGGTTGTTTGGTATTATTTGCTATTTATTCAACTTAACTGGTCATTTATGTTGCATGGCAGTGGTGCGCTGAAAACAGCAAATCTACAAGCTCACAGCAGTGCTGTGACAGCATGTTGCAAGTGCAACGCACCGCACTCACTGTGCGTCGCTAGGGTCATATGTTGCATGCGCTGAAAACAGCAAATCTACAAGCTCACAGCCCTGTGGACAGACACTTCTAAAAATGTATATGCTGCCCAGCCCAGCCCAGTCAGACGTGCGTCGGGGAACAGATTGCCAAAGGACTCCAAAAAAAAAGAGAGAGGAGTCTGCTGCTCTCTGCCACTGCTGGATCAGAATAACTCATTACCTGTTGCTGCCTCTTTTTATCCAGTCCGCATTTTGAAGAAGTAATCCATTATTTTGAGGTGCAAGGGGAATGTAGAAGGCTCAATACTATAATGGTTTAATGTCAGGAATGGATAGTGGAGTGGTCATGTCAGCGAGTCAGAACACCGCAGCTGCAGGACTTCTGCGCTAATTGGGTCGTTGGCTCGTTGACTAGCCTACAGACCTAGATGTGTGTGTGTGTGTGTGTGTGTGTGTGTGTGTGTGTGTGGCAGATTGTTTGAATAAGGGAGCCTAGGTCGCCTTGCCTCCTGGAGCAAGTCAAGGAGGACGGGGTAGAGCCGGGCCAGCAGGCTGATGATGAATTCACCCCGGCCATCCAGGGCTGTCACAGGGCAGATATGACAAATCACATAAATTACTAATATTTTTATTTAGATATTTATTATTAAACTAAACTGTCCCAATGCGATGTCATTAAGCAGGAAGAGAAAAATACTAATCAGAAAACCACTTTTAATCAATTGTTTAAGGGTCGTTGCATACCGTTATAAGGAGCCTAACTAATTTCGGTTCGGGAGTGCTCCCCGACCCGAAATTATTTAGGTTCGGGGGGAGTTCATCCATACTTTATTAACGGCTAGTGCCGACGTCGCTTGTAAATATTGGAGGTCCATGGCATGACAACGTTAGTGGCCGATACATGAGCGTTGCAGGGCGAATACTAGTGATGTCCGATATTGACTTTTTTACCGATAACCGATAACCGATAATATCCAACTCTTAATTCCCGATACCGATATTAACCGATACCGATACCGATATGCTAATATTTTATCTAACAGTGATTCTCAACCATTTGAATTTCAAGGACTCCCAGTTTGAAATGCATTAGGCTACTGACCCCCATTTAATGGCATTTATATATCGCTGGGACCTCAATTTATATTATAAAATAATATTAAGAGTGTAAAAAAGGAATGGGTCCATTTGGTTTCATTTGTACACTAAGAGTTACAGACCTGTAAGGGTCCATTTGGTTCCATTTGTACACTCAGAGTTACAGACCCCTAAGGGTCCATTTGGTTCCATTTGTACACTCTAGAGTTGCAGACCCATAAGGTTCCATTTGGCTTGATTTGTACACTCTAGAGTTACAGACCCATAAGGGTCCATTTGGTTCCATTTGTACACTCTAGAGTTACAGACCCATATCGGTCCATTTGGTTCCTAACTATCTTAACATTTAGCTGGGGACCCCCTGGAACGCCCTCAAGTGTGTGTGTGTGTGTGTGTGTGTGTGTGTGTGTGTGTGTGTGTGTGTGTGTGTGTGTGTGTGTGTGTGTGTGTTGCTAGAAACCTAACCCTAGCCAAGCAAACTAGCTACTTGTGTGAGCAACACGCATCAAAGAGGTCAGGTCAATAGTTGAATAGGCCTTAACGAGCGTCAATTAAGAGTACATTCCTCCACGGCTGTGTGGAAGGGTGTTTGATGGGCCATTAGCGCAGCAGGCAGTGAAGGAGAGAGATCGGCTGCATTATGATTTTCATTTTTGAAACTCATTGTAACTTATTTCACCTCAATAAAAAATACAATTCGATGTTTGGCACACCCCTAACTACCATACAGTAATAATTCCTGTAAAAAAAACGAAAAAAAAAAAACATTAAAATATTATTATTTCCCCCAAAAAATACCGATATCGATATTTTCCGATATAAATTTTTATGCTAATATCGGCCGATAATATCGGCCGGCCGATAATATCGGACATCCCTAGCGAATACATATCTGACTGACTGACCCTCGCGCTGCAAGCTGAATGACTGGAAGTCCATTGAGTAGCATCAGCAGGCAGCAGCGCCAGTGACGGGGACACGGGCTCTCTTCCATAGGTCTCTTCTCTCTCTCTCACTCACTCTCACAAACACTCGAACTCTGTCGAAAACATTTAATCTACAAGCTCACATTATAGACGTGCCACGGCCGCCTCTCTTGCTGCATGCATATCACCACGCAGTCACAACTCGTCGTGGAAAACCTATCAACACGGAACATTAGCAAAGTTGTGTCTATGCTTTTCTTTTCTCTTTAAGCTCTTCTTTCCTCTTGAAAACGGTCAGCGACTAGCGAGCTGTGTGTGTGTGTGTGTGTGTGTGTGTGTGTGTGTGTGTGTGTGTGTGTGTGTGTGTGTGTGTGTGTCATGCGCGCGCGCGCCTCCACTCTCCAGCCAGAGTGAGTGAGAACCAACCAGCTGACATGTATCCGCTATGCGACGCTCTAATCACGGCCACAAGCATTTGGAAGCTCGGCGTGTCTCCCTCCCAAATTACCGCTGCTTCCTTGGCTTCATAGCCGAGGAAATGAACTTGAAGCCGGGCTGAATGAATGAGAAGACACCGCTTAGTACCGAAATTAAGTCGGGAGGTCACAACATTTTGGCAGCACCGTGGAGCCGAGTTTAGTCGGTTGACGCCCCCCCCGAACCGGGGACGACGACCCATATTTGGGTTTGGACAGTGCCGAACCGAAATTTGTTAGGCTCCTTATAACGGTATGGATCGACCCTAAGAAAATATATGTAAACTCTATGTACAGTATGTCAATAACCTGAATAACCTGAATTTACTTTACTTATTTACTGAATTTAAATTACTCTTACTCATTGTCCAAAAGAAAGGTAACAAGGTAAAAGTATTTACAATTTAAATTACTCAAAAGACTAAAAGTAGAGCATTTAAAAATGACTTTAAACCTCTAGGGGTCACCAGCAATGAGTTAATATAGCATCACAATCATTTTAATCACCTTTTCTGCAACGGCTAGGGCGGTGGTGTCATTCCCACAGTGTGCCATTTTGTTTCGGAGGAAAGACAGAGTCGAACAAATTACTTTTGATTTGTAACGTATAGTAGAATAAGACTGGACAGACTTTCTACAACTCAAATACACCTTGGCCCCGCTGCCTCCTCCTCGGCCAAGGAGGAAGCGGACGAGGGCAACAAGGAGGCCGAGGAGGAAAACGATAAAAAAACTTGGCAAGAATCCTTTGAGGAACTCAAACAATAATTCGGGGAAAATGCAGTAAAGGACATACAGGTAGAAAAGAACGACTGCAGAGGGGAGGCCCAGGAGGATGCCGACGATGAAGGCCAGGACGTAGCTGAGGAAGGTGTCGGGGAGGGCGTGGAGAATGATGAGGGCTAGGATGGCTATGATGGCGCCAATCAGTCCGGGGATGTAGCTGCTGATGGAGGGGGGGAATGATCCGTAGAATAGTTTGTAGAGGAGGAACAGGATGGTAGAGATGGAATAGATTGGGATAGCCCAGAAGTGGTGAAAGTTCTGTTCGAAGCGGTGGTAAAAGAAGTTGTAGACATATTTAAAAAAATAGGGCTGTCATCCTGCCCCTTATGTAGCCACTCATCCTGCCCCTTATGTAGCCATAGATGCTGGTCATTATCAAGGCCAGGAGGGCTGCCTGCAGAGAGGCCAACTGGATGTTCAGGTTGAGGTAGTTTCCACAGCCTGTCACAGGGCAGATATGACAAATCACAAAAACATTAGGACAGACCAATCAAAAGCTGTTCTGATCATGATGTCATGTGTTAAAGGGATATTTCTGTGTGTTTTCGATAAAGTTTTTAATTTACTTTTAATACTTTTTTATTAAAAGCTCTAGATGTGCCTGTGTTTCTCACCGGGTGCAGTGGCTGACTGAGGCTGGCAGATTGTTTGAATAAGGGAGCCTAGGTCGCCTTGCCTCCTGGAGCAAGTCAAGGAGGACGGGGTAGAGCCGGGCCAGCAGGCTGATGATGAATTCACCCCGGCCATCCAGGGCTGTCACAGGGCAGATATGACAAATCACATAAATTACTAATATTTTTATTTAGATATTTATTATTAAACTAAACTGTCCCAATGCGATGTCATTAAGCAGGAAGAGAAAAATACTAATCAGAAAACCACTTTTAATCAATTGTTTAAGAAAATATATGTAAACTCTATGTACAGTATGTCAATAACCTGAATAACCTGAATTTACTTTACTTATTTACTGAATTTAAATTACTCTTACTCATTGTCCAAAAGAAAGGTAACAAAGTAAAAGTATTTACAATTTAAATTACTCAAAAGACTAAAAGTAGAGCATTTAAAAATGACTTTAAACCTCTAGGGGTCACCAGCAATGAGTTAATATAGCATCACAATCATTTTAATCACCTTTTCTGCAACGGCTAGGGCGGCGGTGTCATTCCCACAGTGTGCCATTTTGTTTCGGAGAAAGACAGAGTCGAACAAATTACTTTTGATTTGTAACGTATAGTAGAATAAGACTGGACAGACTTTCTACAACTCAAATACACCTTGGCCCCGCTGCCTCCTCCTCGGCCAAGGAGGAAGCGGAAAACGATAAAAAAACTTGGCAAGTATCCTTTGAGGAACTCAAACAATAATTCGGGGAAAATGCAGTAAAGGACATACAGGTAGAAAAGAACGACTGCAGAGGGGAGGCCCAGGAGGATGCCGACGATGAAGGCCAGGACGTAGCTGAGGAAGGTGTCGGGGAGGGCGTGGAGAATGATGAGGGCTAGGATGGCTATGATGGCGCCAATCAGTCCGGGGATGTAGCTGCTGATGGAGGGGGGGAAGGATCCGTAGAATAGTTTGTAGAGGAGGAACAGGATGGTAGAGATGGAATAGATTGGGATAGCCCAGAAGTGGTGAAAGTTCTGTTCGAAGCGGTGGTAAAAGAAGTTGTAGACATATTTAAAAAAAATAGGGCTGTCATCCTGCCCCTTATGTAGCCACTCATCCTGCCCCTTATGTAGCCATAGATGCTGGTCATTATCAAGGCCAGGAGGACTGCCTGCAGAGAGGCCAACTGGATGTTCAGGTTGAGGTAGTTTCCACAGCCTGTCACAGGGCAGATATGACAAATCACAAAAACATTAGGACAGACCAATCAAAAGCTGTTCTGATCATGATGTCATGTGTTAAAGGGATATTTCTGTGTGTTTTCGATAAAGTTTTTAATTTACTTTTAATACTTTTTTATTAAAAGCTCTAGATGTGCCTGTGTTTCTCACCGGGTGCAGTGGCTGACTGAGGCTGGCAGATTGTTTGAATAAGGGAGCCTAGGTCGCCTTGCCTCCTGGAGCAAGTCAAGGAGGACGGGGTAGAGCCGGGCCAGCAGGCTGATGATGAATTCACCCCGGCCATCCAGGGCTGTCACAGGGCAGATATGACAAATCACATAAATTACTAATATTTTTATTTAGATATTTATTATTAAACTAAACTGTCCCAATGCGATGTCATTAAGCAGGAAGAGAAAAATACTAATCAGAAAACCACTTTTAATCAATTGTTTAAGGGTCGTTGCATACCGTTATAAGGAGCCTAACTAATTTCGGTTCGGGAGTGCTCCCCGACCCGAAATTATTTAGGTTCGGGGGGAGTTCATCCATACTTTATTAACGGCTAGTGCCGACGTCGCTTGTAAATATTGGAGGTCCATGGCATGACAACGTTAGTGGCCGATACATGAGCGTTGCAGGGCGAATACATATCTGACTGACTGACCCTCGCGCTGCAAGCTGAATGACTGGAAGTCCATTGAGTAGCATCAGCAGGCAGCAGCGCCAGTGACGGGGACACGGGCTCTCTTCCATAGGTCTCTTCTCTCTCTCTCACTCACTCTCACAAACACTCGAACTCTGTCGAAAACATTTAATCTACAAGCTCACATTATAGACGTGCCACGGCCGCCTCTCTTGCTGCATGCATATCACCACGCAGTCACAACTCGTCGTGGAAAACCTATCAACACGGAACATTAGCAAAGTTGTGTCTATGCTTTTCTTTTCTCTTTAAGCTCTTCTTTCCTCTTGAAAACGGTCAGCGACTAGCGAGCTGTGTGTGTGTGTGTGTGTGTGTGTGTGTGTGTGTGTGTGTGTGTGTGTGTGTGTGTGTCATGCGCGCGCGCGCCTCCACTCTCCAGCCAGAGTGAGTGAGAACCAACCAGCTGACATGTATCCGCTATGCGACGCTCTAATCACGGCCACAAGCATTTGGAAGCTCGGCGTGTCTCCCTCCCAAATTACCGCTGCTTCCTTGGCTTCATAGCCGAGGAAATGAACTTGAAGCCGGGCTGAATGAATGAGAAGACACCGCTTAGTACCGAAATTAAGTCGGGAGGTCACAACATTTTGGCAGCACCGTGGAGCCGAGTTTAGTCGGTTGACGCCCCCCCGAACCGGGGACGACGACCCATATTTGGGTTTGGACAGTGCCGAACCGAAATTTGTTAGGCTCCTTATAACGGTATGGATCGACCCTAAGAAAATATATGTAAACTCTATGTACAGTATGTCAATAACCTGAATAACCTGAATTTACTTTACTTATTTACTGAATTTAAATTACTCTTACTCATTGTCCAAAAGAAAGGTAACAAGGTAAAAGTATTTACAATTTAAATTACTCAAAAGACTAAAAGTAGAGCATTTAAAAATGACTTTAAACCTCTAGGGGTCACCAGCAATGAGTTAATATAGCATCACAATCATTTTAATCACCTTTTCTGCAACGGCTAGGGCGGCGGTGTCATTCCCACAGTGTGCCATTTTGTTTCGGAGGAAAGACAGAGTCGAACAAATTACTTTTGATTTGTAACGTATAGTAGAATAAGACTGGACAGACTTTCTACAACTCAAATACACCTTGGCCCCGCTGCCTCCTCCTCGGCCAAGGAGGAAGCGGACGAGGGCGACAAGGAGGCCGAGGAGGAAAACGATAAAAAAAACTTGGCAAGAATCCTTTGAGGAACTCAAACAATAATTCGGGGAAAATGCAGTAAAGGACATACAGGTAGAAAAGAACGACTGCAGAGGGGAGGCCCAGGAGGATGCCGACGATGAAGGCCAGGACGTAGCTGAGGAAGGTGTCGGGGAGGGCGTGGAGAATGAAGAGGGCTAGGATGGCTATGATGGCGCCAATCAGTCCGGGGATGTAGCTGCTGATGGAGGGGGGGAAGGATCCGTAGAATAGTTTGTAGAGGAGGAACAGGATGGTAGAGATGGAATAGATTGGGATAGCCCAGAAGTGGTGAAAGTTCTGTTCGAAGCGGTGGTAAAAGAAGTTGTAGACATATTTAAAAAAATAGGGCTGTCATCCTGCCCCTTATGTAGCCACTCATCCTGCCCCTTATGTAGCCATAGATGCTGGTCATTATCAAGGCCAGGAGGACTGCCTGCAGAGAGGCCAACTGGATGTTCAGGTTGAGGTAGTTTCCACAGCCTGTCACAGGGCAGATATGACAAATCACAAAAACATTAGGACAGACCAATCAAAAGCTGTTCTGATCATGATGTCATGTGTTAAAGGGATATTTCTGTGTGTTTTCGATAAAGTTTTTAATTTACTTTTAATACTTTTTTATTAAAAGCTCTAGATGTGCCTGTGTTTCTCACCGGGTGCAGTGGCTGACTGAGGCTGGCAGATTGTTTGAATAAGGGAGCCTAGGTCGCCTTGCCTCCTGGAGCAAGTCAAGGAGGACGGGGTAGAGCTGGGCCAGCAGGCTGATGATGAATTCACCCCGGCCATCCAGGGCTGTCACAGGGCAGATATGACAAATCACATAAATTACTAATATTTTTATTTAGATATTTATTATTAAACTAAACTGTCCCAATGCGATGTCATTAAGCAGGAAGAGAAAAATACTAATCAGAAAACCACTTTTAATCAATGGTTTAAGAAAATATATGTAAACTCTATGTACAGTATGTCAATAACCTGAATAACCTGAATTTACTTTACTTATTTACTGAATTTAAATTACTCTTACTCATTGTCCAAAAGAAAGGTAACAAAGTAAAAGTATTTACAATTTAAATTACTCAAAAGACTAAAAGTAGAGCATTTAAAAATGACTTTAAACCTCTAGGGGTCACCAGCAATGAGTTAATATAGCATCACAATCATTTTAATCACCTTTTCTGCAACGGCTAGGGCGGCGGTGTCATTCCCACAGTGTGCCATTTTGTTTCGGAGAAAGACAGAGTCGAACAAATTACTTTTGATTTGTAACGTATAGTAGAATAAGACTGGACAGACTTTCTACAACTCAAATACACCTTGGCCCCGCTGCCTCCTCCTCGGCCAAGGAGGAAGCGGACGAGGGCGACAAGGAGGCCGAGGAGGAAAACGATAAAAAAACTTGGCAAGAATCCTTTGAGGAACTCAAACAATAATTCGGGGAAAATGCAGTAAAGGACATACAGGTAGAAAAGAACGACTGCAGAGGGGAGGCCCAGGAGGATGCCGACGATGAAGGCCAGGACGTAGCTGAGGAAGGTGTCGGGGAGGGCGTGGAGAATGATGAGGGCTAGGATGGCTATGATGGCGCCAATCAGTCCGGGGATGTAGCTGCTGATGGAGGGGGGGAAGGATCCGTAGAATAGTTTCTAGAGGAGGAACAGGATGGTATAGATGGAATAGATTGGGATAGCCCAGAAGTGGTGAAAGTTCTGTTCGAAGCGGTGGTAAAAGAAGTTGTAGACATATTTAAAAAAAATAGGGCTGTCATCCTGCCCCTTATGTAGCCACTCATCCTGCCCCTTATGTAGCCATAGATGCTGGTCATTATCAAGGCCAGGAGGACTGCCTGCAGAGAGGCCAACTGGATGTTCAGGTTGAGGTAGTTTCCACAGCCTGTCACAGGGCAGATATGACAAATCACAAAAACATTAGGACAGACCAATCAAAAGCTGTTCTGATCATGATGTCATGTGTTAAAGGGATATTTCTGTGTGTTTTCGATAAAGTTTTTAATTTACTTTTAATACTTTTTTATTAAAAGCTCTAGATGTGCCTGTGTTTCTCACCGGGTGCAGTGGCTGACTGAGGCTGGCAGATTGTTTGAATAAGGGAGCCTAGGTCGCCTTGCCTCCTGGAGCAAGTCAAGGAGGACGGGGTAGAGCCGGGCCAGCAGGCTGATGATGAATTCACCCCGGCCATCCAGGGCTGTCACAGGGCAGATATGACAAATCACATAAATTACTAATATTTTTATTTAGATATTTATTATTAAACTAAACTGTCCCAATGCGATGTCATTAAGCAGGAAGAGAAAAATACTAATCAGAAAACCACTTTTAATCAATTGTTTAAGAAAATATATGTAAACTCTATGTACAGTATGTCAATAACCTGAATAACCTGAATTTACTTTACTTATTTACTGAATTTAAATTACTCTTACTCATTGTCCAAAAGAAAGGTAACAAAGTAAAAGTATTTACAATTTAAATTACTCAAAAGTAAGACTAAAAGTAGAGCATTTAAAAATGACTTTAAACCTCTAGGGGTCACCAGCAATGAGTTAATATAGCATCACAATCATTTTAATCACCTTTTCTGCAACGGCTAGGGCGGCGGTGTCATTCCCACAGTGTGCCATTTTGTTTCGGAGGAAAGACAGAGACGAACAAATTACTTTTGATTTGTAACGTATAGTAGAATAAGACTGGACAGACTTTCTACAACTCAAATACACCTTGGCCCCGCTGCCTCCTCCTCGGCCAAGGAGGAAGCGGACGAGGGCGACAAGGAGGCCGAGGAGGAAAACGATAAAAAAAACTTGGCAAGAATCCTTTGAGGAACTCAAACAATAATTCGGGGAAAATGCAGTAAAGGACATACAGGTAGAAAAGAACGACTGCAGAGGGGAGGCCCAGGAGGATGCCGACGATGAAGGCCAGGACGTAGCTGAGGAAGGTGTCGGGGAGGGCGTGGAGAATGATGAGGGCTAGGATGGCTATGATGGCGCCAATCAGTCCGGGGATGTAGCTGCTGATGGAGGGGGGGAAGGATCCGTAGAATAGTTTGTAGAGGAGGAACAGGATGGTAGAGATGGAATAGATTGGGATAGCCCAGAAGTGGTGAAAGTTCTGTTCGAAGCGGTGGTAAAAGAAGTTGTAGACATATTTAAAAAAATAGGGCTGTCATCCTGCACCTTATGTAGCCACTCATCCTGCCCCTTATGTAGCCATAGATGCTGGTCATTATCAAGGCCAGGAGGACTGCCTGCAGAGAGGCCAACTGGATGTTCAGGTTGAGGTAGTTTCCACAGCCTGTCACAGGGCAGATATGACAAATCACAAAAACATTAGGACAGACCAATCAAAAGCTGTTCTGATCATGATGTCATGTGTTAAAGGGATATTTCTGTGTGTTTTCGATAAAGTTTTTGCCAGACCCATGAAATGGGTAGGCCTACATAAGCAAATGTCTGTCCGGGTTTTCTATATAAAGGGTATATATGATGATGACATGATGATGACATGCCTACAAAAGGCATGATGTCATAAATGATGATGACAGACAGGGGGTCTGGCACAACCAGGTTGACCTGGTCTAGTTAATTTACTTTTAATACTTTTTTATTAAAAGCTCTAGATGTGCCTGTGTTTCTCACCGGGTGCAGTGGCTGACTGAGGCTGGCAGATTGTTTGAATAAGGGAGCCTAGGTCGCCTTGCCTCCTGGAGCAAGTCAAGGAGGACGGGGTAGAGCCGGGCCAGCAGGCTGATGATGAATTCACCCCGGCCATCCAGGGCTGTCACAGGGCAGATATGACAAATCACATAAATTACTAATATTTTTATTTAGATATTTATAATTAAACTAAACTGTCCCAATGCGATGTCATTAAGCAGGAAGAGAAAAATACTAATCAGAAAACCACTTTTAATCAATTGTTTAAGAAAATATATGTAAACTCTATGTACAGTATGTCAATAACCTGAATAACCTGAATTTACTTTACTTATTTACTGAATTTAAATTACTCTTACTCATTGTCCAAAAGAAAGGTAACAAAGTAAAAGTATTTACAATTTAAATTACTCAAAAGTAAGACTAAAAGTAGAGCATTTAAAAATGACTTTAAACCTCTAGGGGTCACCAGCAATGAGTTAATATAGCATCACAATCATTTTAATCACCTTTTCTGCAACGGCTAGGGCGGCGGTGTCATTCCCACAGTGTGCCATTTTGTTTCGGAGGAAAGACAGAGTCGAACAAATTACTTTTGATTTGTAACGTATAGTAGAATAAGACTGGACAGACTTTCTACAACTCAAATACACCTTGGCCCCGCTGCCTCCTCCTCGGCCAAGGAGGAAGCGGACGAGGGCGACAAGGAGGCCGAGGAGGAAAACGATAAAAAAAACTTGGCAAGAATCCTTTGAGGAACTCAAACAATAATTCGGGGAAAATGCAGTAAAGGACATACAGGTAGAAAAGAACGACTGCAGAGGGGAGGCCCAGGAGGATGCCGACGATGAAGGCCAGGACGTAGCTGAGGAAGGTGTCGGGGAGGGCGTGGAGAATGATGAGGGCTAGGATGGCTATGATGGCGCCAATCAGTCCGGGGATGTAGCTGCTGATGGAGGGGGGGAAGGATCCGTAGAATAGTTTGTAGAGGAGGAACAGGATGGTAGAGATGGAATAGATTGGGATAGCCCAGAAGTGGTGAAAGTTCTGTTCGAAGCGGTGGTAAAAGAAGTTGTAGACATATTTAAAAAAATAGGGCTGTCATCCTGCCCCTTATGTAGCCACTCATCCTGCCCCTTATGTAGCCATAGATGCTGGTCATTATCAAGGCCAGGAGGACTGCCTGCAGAGAGGCCAACTGGATGTTCAGGTTGAGGTAGTTTCCACAGCCTGTCACAGGGCAGATATGACAAATCACAAAAACATTAGGACAGACCAATCAAAAGCTGTTCTGATCATGATGTCATGTGTTAAAGGGATATTTCTGTGTGTTTTCGATAAAGTTTTTAATTTACTTTTAATACTTTTTTATTAAAAGCTCTAGATGTGCCTGTGTTTCTCACCGGGTGCAGTGGCTGACTGAGGCTGGCAGATTGTTTGAATAAGGGAGCCTAGGTCGCCTTGCCTCCTGGAGCAAGTCAAGGAGGACGGGGTAGAGCCGGGCCAGCAGGCTGATGATGAATTCACCCCGGCCATCCAGGGCTGTCACAGGGCAGATATGACAAATCACATAAATTACTAATATTTTTATTTAGATATTTATTATTAAACTAAACTGTCCCAATGCGATGTCATTAAGCAGGAAGAGAAAAATACTAATCAGAAAACCACTTTTAATCAATTGTTTAAGAAAATATATGTAAACTCTATGTACAGTATGTCAATAACCTGAATAACCTGAATTTACTTTACTTATTTACTGAATTTAAATTACTCTTACTCATTGTCCAAAAGAAAGGTAACAAAGTAAAAGTATTTACAATTTAAATTACTCAAAAGACTAAAAGTAGAGCATTTAAAAATGACTTTAAACCTCTAGGGGTCACCAGCAATGAGTTAATATAGCATCACAATCATTTTAATCACCTTTTCTGCAACGGCTAGGGCGGCGGTGTCATTCCCACAGTGTGCCATTTTGTTTCGGAGAAAGACAGAGTCGAACAAATTACTTTTGATTTGTAACGTATAGTAGAATAAGACTGGACAGACTTTCTACAACTCAAATACACCTTGGCCCCGCTGCCTCCTCCTCGGCCAAGGAGGAAGCGGACGAGGGCGACAAGGAGGCCGAGGAGGAAAACGATAAAAAAACTTGGCAAGAATCCTTTGAGGAACTCAAACAATAATTCGGGGGAAATGCAGTAAAGGACATACAGGTAGAAAAGAACGACTGCAGAGGGGAGGCCCAGGAGGATGCCGACGATGAAGGCCAGGACGTAGCTGAGGAAGGTGTCGGGGAGGGCGTGGAGAATGATGAGGGCTAGGATGGCTATGATGGCGCCAATCAGTCCGGGATGTAGCTGCTGATGGAGGGGGGGAAGGATCCGTAGAATAGTTTGTAGAGGAGGAACAGGATGGTAGAGATGGAATAGATTGGGATAGCCCAGAAGTGGTGAAAGTTCTGTTCGAAGCGGTGGTAAAAGAAGTTGTAGACATATTTAAAAAAAATAGGGCTGTCATCCTGCCCCTTATGTAGCCACTCATCCTGCCCCTTATGTAGCCATAGATGCTGGTCATTATCAAGGCCAGGAGGACTGCCTGCAGAGAGGCCAACTGGATATTCAGGTTGAGGTAGTTTCCACAGCCTGTCACAGGGCAGATATGACAAATCACAAAAACATTAGGACAGACCAATCAAAAGCTGTTCTGATCATGATGTCATGTGTTAAAGGGATATTTCTGTGTGTTTTCGATAAAGTTTTTAATTTACTTTTAATACTTTTTTATTAAAAGCTCTAGATGTGCCTGTGTTTCTCACCGGGTGCAGTGGCTGACTGAGGCTGGCAGATTGTTTGAATAAGGGAGCCTAGGTCGCCTTGCCTCCTGGAGCAAGTCAAGGAGGACGGGGTAGAGCCGGGCCAGCAGGCTGATGATGAATTCACCCCGGCCATCCAGGGCTGTCACAGGGCAGATATGACAAATCACATAAATTACTAATATTTTTATTTAGATATTTATTATTAAACTAAACTGTCCCAATGCGATGTCATTAAGCAGGAAGAGAAAAATACTAATCAGAAAACCACTTTTAATCAATTGTTTAAGGGTCGTTGCATACCGTTATAAGGAGCCTAACTAATTTCGGTTCGGGAGTGCTCCCCGACCCGAAATTATTTAGGTTCGGGGGGAGTTCATCCATACTTTATTAACGGCTAGTGCCGACGTCGCTTGTAAATATTGGAGGTCCATGGCATGACAACGTTAGTGGCCGATACATGAGCGTTGCAGGGCGAATACATATCTGACTGACTGACCCTCGCGCTGCAAGCTGAATGACTGGAAGTCCATTGAGTAGCATCAGCAGGCAGCAGCGCCAGTGACGGGGACACGGGCTCTCTTCCATAGGCCTCTTCTCTCTCTCTCACTCACTCTCACAAACACTCGAACTCTGTCGAAAACATTTAATCTACAAGCTCACATTATAGACGTGCCACGGCCGCCTCTCTTGCTGCATGCATATCACCACGCAGTCACAACTCGTCGTGGAAAACCTATCAACACGGAACATTAGCAAAGTTGTGTCTATGCTTTTCTTTTCTCTTTAAGCTCTTCTTTCCTCTTGAAAACGGTCAGCGACTAGCGAGCTGTGTGTGTGTGTGTGTGTGTGTGTGTGTGTGTGTGTGTGTGTGTGTGTGTGTCACGCGCGCGCGCGCGCCTCCACTCTCCAGCCAGAGTGAGTGAGAACCAACCAGCTGACATGTATCCGCTATGCGACGCTCTAATCACGGCCACAAGCATTTGGAAGCTCGGCGTGTCTCCCTCCCAAATTACCGCTGCTTCCTTGGCTTCATAGCCGAGGAAATGAACTTGAAGCCGGGCTGAATGAATGAGAAGACACCGCTTAGTACCGAAATTAAGTCGGGAGGTCACAACATTTTGGCAGCACCGTGGAGCCGAGTTTAGTCGGTTGACGCCCCCCCGAACCGGGGACGACGACCCATATTTGGGTTTGGACAGTGCCGAACCGAAATTTGTTAGGCTCCTTATAACGGTATGGATCGACCCTAAGAAAATATATGTAAACTCTATGTACAGTATGTCAATAACCTGAATAACCTGAATTTACTTTACTTATTTACTGAATTTAAATTACTCTTACTCATTGTCCAAAAGAAAGGTAACAAGGTAAAAGTATTTACAATTTAAATTACTCAAAAGACTAAAAGTAGAGCATTTAAAAATGACTTTAAACCTCTAGGGGTCACCAGCAATGAGTTAATATAGCATCACAATCATTTTAATCACCTTTTCTGCAACGGCTAGGGCGGCGGTGTCATTCCCACAGTGTGCCATTTTGTTTCGGAGGAAAGACAGAGTCGAACAAATTACTTTTGATTTGTAACGTATAGTAGAATAAGACTGGACAGACTTTCTACAACTCAAATACACCTTGGCCCCGCTGCCTCCTCCTCGGCCAAGGAGGAAGCGGACGAGAGCGACAAGGAGGCCGAGGAGGAAAACGATAAAAAAACTTGTCAAGAATCCTTTGAGGAACTCAAACAATAATTCGGGGAAAATGCAGTAAAGGACATACAGGTAGAAAAGAACGACTGCAGAGGGGAGGCCCAGGAGGATGCCGACGATGAAGGCCAGGACGTAGCTGAGGAAGGTGTCGGGGAGGGCGTGGAGAATGATGAGGGCTAGGATGGCTATGATGGCGCCAATCAGTCCGGGGATGTAGCTGCTGATGGAGGGGGGGAAGGATCCGTAGAATAGTTTGTAGAGGAGGAACAGGATGGTAGAGATGGAATAGATTGGGATAGCCCAGAAGTGGTGAAAGTTCTGTTCGAAGCGGTGGTAAAAGAAGTTGTAGACATATTTAAAAAAATAGGGCTGTCATCCTGCCCCTTATGTAGCCACTCATCCTGCCCCTTATGTAGCCATAGATGCTGGTCATTATCAAGGCCAGGAGGACTGCCTGCAGAGAGGCCAACTGGATGTTCAGGTTGAGGTAGTTTCCACAGCCTGTCACAGGGCAGATATGACAAATCACAAAAACATTAGGACAGACCAATCAAAAGCTGTTCTGATCATGATGTCATGTGTTAAAGGGATATTTCTGTGTGTTTTCGATAAAGTTTTTAATTTACTTTTAATACTTTTTTATTAAAAGCTCTAGATGTGCCTGTGTTTCTCACCGGGTGCAGTGGCTGACTGAGGCTGGCAGATTGTTTGAATAAGGGAGCCTAGGTCTCCTTGCCTCCTGGAGCAAGTCAAGGAGGACGGGGTAGAGCCGGGCCAGCAGGCTGATGATGAATTCACCCCGGCCATCCAGGGCTGTCACAGGGCAGATATGACAAATCACATAAATTACTAATATTTTTATTTAGATATTTATTATTAAACTAAACTGTCCCAATGCGATGTCATTAAGCAGGAAGAGAAAAATACTAATCAGAAAACCACTTTTAATCAATTGTTTAAGAAAATATATGTAAACTCTATGTACAGTATGTCAATAACCTGAATAACCTGAATTTACTTTACTTATTTACTGAATTTAAATTACTCTTACTCATTGTCCAAAAGAAAGGTAACAAAGTAAAAGTATTTACAATTTAAATTACTCAAAAGTAAGACTAAAAGTAGAGCATTTAAAAATGACTTTAAACCTCTAGGGGTCACCAGCAATGAGTTAATATAGCATCACAATCATTTTAATCACCTTTTCTGCAACGGCTAGGGCGGCGGTGTCATTCCCACAGTGTGCCATTTTGTTTCGGAGGAAAGACAGAGTCGAACAAATTACTTTTGATTTGTAACGTATAGTAGAATAAGACTGGACAGACTTTCTACAACTCAAATACACCTTGGCCCCGCTGCCTCCTCCTCGGCCAAGGAGGAAGCGGACGAGGGCGACAAGGAGGCCGAGGAGGAAAACGATAAAAAAACTTGGCAAGAATCCTTTGAGGAACTCAAACAATAATTCGGGGAAAATGCAGTAAAGGACATACAGGTAGAAAAGAACGACTGCAGAGGGGAGGCCCAGGAGGATGCCGACGATGAAGGCCAGGACGTAGCTGAGGAAGGTGTCGGGGAGGGCGTGGAGAATGATGAGGGCTAGGATGGCTATGATGGCGCCAATCAGTCCGGGGATGTAGCTGCTGATGGAGGGGGGGAAGGATCCGTAGAATAGTTTGTAGAGGAGGAACAGGATGGTAGAGATGGAATAGATTGGGATAGCCCAGAAGTGGTGAAAGTTCTGTTCGAAGCGGTGGTAAAAGAAGTTGTAGACATATTTAAAAAAATAGGGCTGTCATCCTGCACCTTATGTAGCCACTCATCCTGCCCCTTATGTAGCCATAGATGCTGGTCATTATCAAGGCCAGGAGGACTGCCTGCAGAGAGGCCAACTGGATGTTCAGGTTGAGGTAGTTTCCACAGCCTGTCACAGGGCAGATATGACAAATCACAAAAACATTAGGACAGACCAATCAAAAGCTGTTCTGATCATGATGTCATGTGTTAAAGGGATATTTCTGTGTGTTTTCGATAAAGTTTTTAATTTACTTTTAATACTTTTTTATTAAAAGCTCTAGATGTGCCTGTGTTTCTCACCGGGTGCAGTGGCTGACTGAGGCTGGCAGATATTTTGAATAAGGGAGCCTAGGTCGCCTTGCCTCCTGGAGCAAGTCAAGGAGGACGGGGTAGAGCCGGGCCAGCAGGCTGATGATGAATTCACCCCGGCCATCCAGGGCTGTCACAAGGCAGATATGACAAATCACATAAATTACTAATATTTTTATTTAGATATTTATTATTAAACTAAACTGTCCCAATGCGATGTCATTAAGCAGGAAGAGAAAAATACTAATCAGAAAACCACTTTTAATCAATTGTTTAAGAAAATATATGTAAACTCTATGTACAGTATGTCAATAACCTGAATAACCTGAATTTACTTTACTTATTTACTGAATTTAAATTACTCTTACTCATTGTCCAAAAGAAAGGTAACAAAGTAAAAGTATTTACAATTTAAATTACTCAAAAGTAAGACTAAAAGTAGAGCATTTAAAAATGACTTTAAACCTCTAGGGGTCACCAGCAATGAGTTAATATAGCATCACAATCATTTTAATCACCTTTTCTGCAACGGCTAGGGCGGCGGTGTCATTCCCACAGTGTGCCATTTTGTTTCGGAGGAAAGACAGAGTCGAACAAATTACTTTTGATTTGTAACGTATAGTAGAATAAGACTGGACAGACTTTCTACAACTCAAATACACCTTGGCCCCGCTGCCTCCTCCTCGGCCAAGGAGGAAGCGGACGAGGGCGACAAGGAGGCCGAGGAGGAAAACGATAAAAAAAACTTGGCAAGAATCCTTTGAGGAACTCAAACAATAATTCGGGGAAAATGCAGTAAAGGACATACAGGTAGAAAAGAACGACTGCAGAGGGGAGGCCCAGGAGGATGCCGACGATGAAGGCCAGGACGTAGCTGAGGAAGGTGTCGGGGAGGGCGTGGAGAATGATGAGGGCTAGGATGGCTATGATGGCGCCAATCAGTCCGGGGATGTAGCTGCTGATGGAGGGGGGGAAGGATCCGTAGAATAGTTTGTAGAGGAGGAACAGGATGGTAGAGATGGAATAGATTGGGATAGCCCAGAAGTGGTGAAAGTTCTGTTCGAAGCGGTGGTAAAAGAAGTTGTAGACATATTTAAAAAAATAGGGCTGTCATCCTGCCCCTTATGTAGCCACTCATCCTGCCCCTTATGTAGCCATAGATGCTGGTCATTATCAAGGCCAGGAGGACTGCCTGCAGAGAGGCCAACTGGATGTTCAGGTTGAGGTAGTTTCCACAGCCTGTCACAGGGCAGATATGACAAATCACAAAAACATTAGGACAGACCAATCAAAAGCTGTTCTGATCATGATGTCATGTGTTAAAGGGATATTTCTGTGTGTTTTCGATAAAGTTTTTAATTTACTTTTAATACTTTTTTATTAAAAGCTCTAGATGTGCCTGTGTTTCTCACCGGGTGCAGTGGCTGACTGAGGCTGGCAGATTGTTTGAATAAGGGAGCCTAGGTCGCCTTGCCTCCTGGAGCAAGTCAAGGAGGACGGGGTAGAGCCGGGCCAGCAGGCTGATGATGAATTCACCCCGGCCATCCAGGGCTGTCACAGGGCAGATATGACAAATCACATAAATTACTAATATTTTTATTTAGATATTTATTATTAAACTAAACTGTCCCAATGCGATGTCATTAAGCAGGAAGAGAAAAATACTAATCAGAAAACCACTTTTAATCAATTGTTTAAGGGTCGTTGCATACCGTTATAAGGAGCCTAACTAATTTCGGTTCGGGAGTGCTCCCCGACCCGAAATTATTTAGGTTCGGGGGGAGTTCATCCATACTTTATTAACGGCTAGTGCCGACGTCGCTTGTAAATATTGGAGGTCCATGGCATGACAACGTTAGTGGCCGATACATGAGCGTTGCAGGGCGAATACATATCTGACTGACTGACCCTCGCGCTGCAAGCTGAATGACTGGAAGTCCATTGAGTAGCATCAGCAGGCAGCAGCGCCAGTGACGGGGACACGGGCTCTCTTCCATAGGTCTCTTCTCTCTCTCTCACTCACTCTCACAAACACTCGAACTCTGTCGAAAACATTTAATCTACAAGCTCACATTATAGACGTGCCACGGCCGCCTCTCTTGCTGCATGCATATCACCACGCAGTCACAACTCGTCGTGGAAAACCTATCAACACGGAACATTAGCAAAGTTGTGTCTATGCTTTTCTTTTCTCTTTAAGCTCTTCTTTCCTCTTGAAAACGGTCAGCGACTAGCGAGCTGTGTGTGTGTGTGTGTGTGTGTGTGTGTGTGTGTGTGTGTGTGTGTGTCACGCGCGCGCGCGCCTCCACTCTCCAGCCAGAGTGAGTGAGAACCAACCAGCTGACATGTATCCGCTATGCGACGCTCTAATCACGGCCACAAGCATTTGGAAGCTCGGCGTGTCTCCCTCCCAAATTACCGCTGCTTCCTTGGCTTCATAGCCGAGGAAATGAACTTGAAGCCGGGCTGAATGAATGAGAAGACACCGCTTAGTACCGAAATTAAGTCGGGAGGTCACAACATTTTGGCAGCACCGTGGAGCCGAGTTTAGTCGGTTGACGCCCCCCCGAACCGGGGACGACGACCCATATTTGGGTTTGGACAGTGCCGAACCGAAATTTGTTAGGCTCCTTATAACGGTATGGATCGACCCTAAGAAAATATATGTAAACTCTATGTACAGTATGTCAATAACCTGAATAACCTGAATTTACTTTACTTATTTACTGAATTTAAATTACTCTTACTCATTGTCCAAAAGAAAGGTAACAAGGTAAAAGTATTTACAATTTAAATTACTCAAAAGACTAAAAGTAGAGCATTTAAAAATGACTTTAAACCTCTAGGGGTCACCAGCAATGAGTTAATATAGCATCACAATCATTTTAATCACCTTTTCTCTCAACGGCTAGGGCGGCGGTGTCATTCCCACAGTGTGCCATTTTGTTTCGGAGGAAAGACAGAGTCGAACAAATTACTTTTGATTTGTAACGTATAGTAGAATAAGACTGGTCAGACTTTCTACAACTCAAATACACCTTGGCCCCGCTGCCTCCTCCTCGGCCAAGGAGGAAGCGGACGAGGGCGACAAGGAGGCCGAGGAGGAAAACGATAAAAAAACTTGGCAAGAATCCTTTGAGGAACTCAAACAATAATTCGGGGAAAATGCAGTAAAGGACATACAGGTAGAAAAGAACGACTGCAGAGGGGAGGCCCAGGAGGATGCCGACGATGAAGGCCAGGACGTAGCTGAGGAAGGTGTCGGGGAGGGCGTGGAGAATGATGAGGGCTAGGATGGCTATGATGGCGCCAATCAGTCCGGGGATGTAGCTGCTGATGGAGGGGGGGAAGGATCCGTAGAATAGTTTGTAGAGGAGGAACAGGATGGTAGAGATGGAATAGATTGGGATAGCCCAGAAGTGGTGAAAGTTCTGTTCGAAGCGGTGGTAAAAGAAGTTGTAGACATATTTAAAAAAATAGGGCTGTCATCCTGCCCCTTATGTAGCCACTCATCCTGCCCCTTATGTAGCCATAGATGCTGGTCATTATCAAGGCCAGGAGGACTGCCTGCAGAGAGGCCAACTGGATGTTCAGGTTGAGGTAGTTTCCACAGCCTGTCACAGGGCAGATATGACAAATCACAAAAACATTAGGACAGACCAATCAAAAGCTGTTCTGATCATGATGTCATGTGTTAAAGGGATATTTCTGTGTGTTTTCGATAAAGTTTTTAATTTACTTTTAATACTTTTTTATTAAAAGCTCTAGATGTGCCTGTGTTTCTCACCGGGTGCAGTGGCTGACTGAGGCTGGCAGATTGTTTGAATAAGGGAGCCTAGGTCGCCTTGCCTCCTGGAGCAAGTCAAGGAGGACGGGGTAGAGCCGGGCCAGCAGGCTGATGATGAATTCACCCCGGCCATCCAGGGCTGTCACAGGGCAGATATGACAAATCACATAAATTACTAATATTTTTATTTAGATATTTATTATTAAACTAAACTGTCCCAATGCGATGTCATTAAGCAGGAAGAGAAAAATACTAATCAGAAAACCACTTTTAATCAATTGTTTAAGAAAATATATGTAAACTCTATGTACAGTATGTCAATAACCTGAATAACCTGAATTTACTTTACTTATTTACTGAATTTAAATTACTCTTACTCATTGTCCAAAAGAAAGGTAACAAAGTAAAAGTATTTACAATTTAAATTACTCAAAAGACTAAAAGTAGAGCATTTAAAAATGACTTTAAACCTCTAGGGGTCACCAGCAATGAGTTAATATAGCATCACAATCATTTTAATCACCTTTTCTGCAACGGCTAGGGCGGCGGTGTCATTCCCACAGTGTGCCATTTTGTTTTGGAGAAAGACAGAGTCGAACAAATTACTTTTGATTTGTAACGTATAGTAGAATAAGACTGGACAGACTTTCTACAACTCAAATACACCTTGGCCCCGCTGCCTCCTCCTCGGCCAAGGAGGAAGCGGACGAGGGCGACAAGGAGGCCGAGGAGGAAAACGATAAAAAAACTTGGCAAGAATCCTTTGAGGAACTCAAACAATAATTCGGGGAAAATGCAGTAAAGGACATACAGGTAGAAAAGAACGACTGCAGAGGGGAGGCCCAGGAGGATGCCGACGATGAAGGCCAGGACGTAGCTGAGGAAGGTGTCGGGGAGGGCGTGGAGAATGATGAGGGCTAGGATGGCTATGATGGCGCCAATCAGTCCGGGGATGTAGCTGCTGATGGAGGGGGGGAAGGATCCGTAGAATAGTTTGTAGAGGAGGAACAGGATGGTAGAGATGGAATAGATTGGGATAGCCCAGAAGTGGTGAAAGTTCTGTTCGAAGCGGTGGTAAAAGAAGTTGTAGACATATTTAAAAAAAATAGGGCTGTCATCCTGCCCCTTATGTAGCCACTCATCCTGCCCCTTATGTAGCCATAGATGCTGGTCATTATCAAGGCCAGGAGGACTGCCTGCAGAGAGGCCAACTGGATGTTCAGGTTGAGGTAGTTTCCACAGCCTGTCACAGGGCAGATATGACAAATCACAAAAACATTAGGACAGACCAATCAAAAGCTGTTCTGATCATGATGTCATGTGTTAAAGGGATATTTCTGTGTGTTTTCGATAAAGTTTTTAATTTACTTTTAATACTTTTTTATTAAAAGCTCTAGATGTGCCTGTGTTTCTCACCGGGTGCAGTGGCTGACTGAGGCTGGCAGATTGTTTGAATAAGGGAGCCTAGGTCGCCTTGCCTCCTGGAGCAAGTCAAGGAGGACGGGGTAGAGCCGGGCCAGCAGGCTGATGATGAATTCACCCCGGCCATCCAGGGCTGTCACAGGGCAGATATGACAAATCACATAAATTACTAATATTTTTATTTAGATATTTATTAATAAACTAAACTGTCCCAATGCGATGTCATTAAGCAGGAAGAGAAAAATACTAATCAGAAAACCACTTTTAATCAATTGTTTAAGGGTCGTTGCATACCGTTATAAGGAGCCTAACTAATTTCGGTTCGGGAGTGCTCCCCGACCCGAAATTATTTAGGTTCGGGGGGAGTTCATCCATACTTTATTAACGGCTAGTGCCGACGTCGCTTGTAAATATTGGAGGTCCATGGCATGACAACGTTAGTGGCCGATACATGAGCGTTGCAGGGCGAATACATATCTGACTGACTGACCCTCGCGCTGCAAGCTGAATGACTGGAAGTCCATTGAGTAGCATCAGCAGGCAGCAGCGCCAGTGACGGGGACACGGGCTCTCTTCCATAGGTCTCTTCTCTCTCTCTCACTCACTCTCACAAACACTCGAACTCTGTCGAAAACATTTAATCTACAAGCTCACATTATAGACGTGCCACGGCCGCCTCTCTTGCTGCATGCATATCACCACGCAGTCACAACTCGTCGTGGAAAACCTATCAACACGGAACATTAGCAAAGTTGTGTCTATGCTTTTCTTTTCTCTTTAAGCTCTTCTTTCCTCTTGAAAACGGTCAGCGACTAGCGAGCTGTGTGTGTGTGTGTGTGTGTGTGTGTGTGTGTGTGTGTGTGTGTGTCACGCGCGCGCGCGCGCCTCCACTCTCCAGCCAGAGTGAGTGAGAACCAACCAGCTGACATGTATCCGCTATGCGACGCTCTAATCACGGCCACAAGCATTTGGAAGCTCGGCGTGTCTCCCTCCCAAATTACCGCTGCTTCCTTGGCTTCATAGCCGAGGAAATGAACTTGAAGCCGGGCTGAATGAATGAGAAGACACCGCTTAGTACCGAAATTAAGTCGGGAGGTCACAACATTTTGGCAGCACCGTGGAGCCGAGTTTAGTCGGTTGACGCCCCCCCGAACCGGGGACGACGACCCATATTTGGGTTTGGACAGTGCCGAACCGAAATTTGTTAGGCTCCTTATAACGGTATGGATCGACCCTAAGAAAATATATGTAAACTCTATGTACAGTATGTCAATAACCTGAATAACCTGAATTTACTTTACTTATTTACTGAATTTAAATTACTCTTACTCATTGTCCAAAAGAAAGGTAACAAGGTAAAAGTATTTACAATTTAAATTACTCAAAAGACTAAAAGTAGAGCATTTAAAAATGACTTTAAACCTCTAGGGGTCACCAGCAATGAGTTAATATAGCATCACAATCATTTTAATCACCTTTTCTGCAACGGCTAGGGCGGCGGTGTCATTCCCACAGTGTGCCATTTTGTTTCGGAGGAAAGACAGAGTCGAACAAATTACTTTTGATTTGTAACGTATAGTAGAATAAGACTGGACAGACTTTCTACAACTCAAATACACCTTGGCCCCGCTGCCTCCTCCTCGGCCAAGGAGGAAGCGGACGAGAGCGACAAGGAGGCCGAGGAGGAAAACGATAAAAAAACTTGGCAAGAATCCTTTGAGGAACTCAAACAATAATTCGGGGAAAATGCAGTAAAGGACATACAGGTAGAAAAGAACGACTGCAGAGGGGAGGCCCAGGAGGATGCCGACGATGAAGGCCAGGACGTAGCTGAGGAAGGTGTCGGGGAGGGCGTGGAGAATGATGAGGGCTAGGATGGCTATGATGGCGCCAATCAGTCCGGGGATGTAGCTGCTGATGGAGGGGGGGAAGGATCCGTAGAATAGTTTGTAGAGGAGGAACAGGATGGTAGAGATGGAATAGATTGGGATAGCCCAGAAGTGGTGAAAGTTCTGTTCGAAGCGGTGGTAAAAGAAGTTGTAGACATATTTAAAAAAATAGGGCTGTCATCCTGCCCCTTATGTAGCCACTCATCCTGCCCCTTATGTAGCCATAGATGCTGGTCATTATCAAGGCCAGGAGGACTGCCTGCAGAGAGGCCAACTGGATGTTCAGGTTGAGGTAGTTTCCACAGCCTGTCACAGGGCAGATATGACAAATCACAAAAACATTAGGACAGACCAATCAAAAGCTGTTCTGATCATGATGTCATGTGTTAAAGGGATATTTCTGTGTGTTTTCGATAACGTTTTTAATTTACTTTTAATACTTTTTTATTAAAAGCTCTAGATGTGCCTGTGTTTCTCACCGGGTGCAGTGGCTGACTGAGGCTGGCAGATTGTTTGAATAAGGGAGCCTAGGTCGCCTTGCCTCCTGGAGCAAGTCAAGGAGGACGGGGTAGAGCCGGGCCAGCAGGCTGATGTTTTTTGGCCCCCGTACCGTCCAGCCGCTCCTTCCTCATACACCCGTACAACCAATTGTCACCCCTATCTACACCCCATATCGTTCACACACCGATCGAACTAAACTAACCTTCCTTTACTCTCCCGGGTTGTTCCCAGGAAAAGACCCCAAGGGCGCTTGCCTCTAACTAATGTACATTCCATCTGACTTAACTTACAACTAATTTACACCAACGATGCTATCCCTCTGAATTTCTAGCATGGCCCAACTACCTGTCCACTTCTCTCCCTGTCCTGACTCTCCACAGATGTTCTCTCCATACCTCCCACCATCCCATAATCGAGTGCCTCGATCCTCTACCTGCGAAGTCCGTCTACATCCGTTCCAGTGGTCCAACCCTGCCCATGCCATGTGTTCGTGACAAACAAGCACCACTTTTTGGAGCCTTAAAGCGTAAATCGGCGCCACTCCAGATCCATGGACCTCGGCGCCACTCCAGATCCAAGGACCCCAAAGCCAAACACCCAGGGTTCATCGCCCCCTGGAACCGCTAACTGCCACCTGCTAGCACCCAGATCAACAAGCACACACACCTCTTCAGCACCACTCCATCCTTCCATTCACCCTCATCCTCGCAGTCATTTCCCTAAACTCTGCGTCCCCTAGCTAACTTCGCACACCATTTCATCCCCCTGTTCACATCGCTATCATTCCACCTCTCGTTAACATCACACACCACTTCATCCCCTCATCCCACTTGCCAGACAACCCTCCGACTTTGCATCCCATCCCTAATACCGTAAACCATCTCATCCTTCCCTTCATCCCCCCCACTCCTTCTGCTCTAAGCCAACAACCGTTCGCCCCCCCATCACTCCCCACCCAACCCACGTACTTCACACCTTTAACCTCTCATCCCATTACTCCATCCCTCAATCAGTCTCCATTCATACACACTGTATCCATTCAATAAATGCAACCCAACTGATATTGTTTGATGGTGTGGTCTTTGCTAGTGAAATGCTGTTGGAACAACAAAGGTTCAGGAGTACAGACCACACCGGAGAACTATCTCCTCCCTTCTCTAACGCCTCCGATCTAACCTACCTTTCTCCTCCCTACCTCACCTGCCTCAGATCTCACTGATAACAACTCCTCCCTTATCTCCTCCTACCAAGCAATCAAGGGTTGTATTTATACACGACCACCTCCACCTGCTATCCTACGATCCGTTTCTCGCATCCCTCCACCACCCCAATCTCCACACTTTTCTCATGCGCTCCACTAACATTTCCTTATCCTTTCCTTCAGGTTCCAGATGGGGCCTTAAAGCGTAAATCGGCGCCACTCCAGATCCATGGACCTCGGCGCCACTCCAGATCCAAGGACCCCAAAGCCAAACACCCAGGGTTCATCGCCCCCTGGAACCGCTAACTGCCACCTGCTAGCACCCAGATCAACAAGCACACACATCTCTTCAGCACCACTCCATCCTTCCATTCACCCTCATCCTCGCAGTCATTTCCCTAAACTCTGCGTCCCCTAGCTAACTTCGCACACCATTTCATCCCCCTGTTCACATCGCTATCATTCCACATCTCGTTAACATCACACACCACTTCATCCCCTCATCCCACTCGCCAGACAACCCTCCGACTTTGCATCCCATCCCTAATACCGTAGACCAGGGGTCTTCAACAGGGGGTCCGCGACCCCTAGGGGGTCCGCGGAGGTACTGCAGGGGGTCCGCGAAATTATTGCTTAAAAAAAAAAAAAAAAAAAAATGATTTCAAAAAATGTTTTTTTTTTTTTTCATTTTTAACATTTATGTTAAAAAATAAATCATGATTCTATCCATTTTGAATAGCTTGAATACATGATTACTATGAAATTGACAGATTGTTGATATTATTGACATTGGTTCTCAGTTAATAAGTAGTATGTTTAGAAATGGTAACTTGCTCGCTGTAACTTGTACATGTTTAAAATAAAAAATATGTCGTAGCCCCAACCCCCCCACCCTACGAGGTGGTAGGGGGTCCCTGCTCCATCTCCCCATCAGTTTGGGGGTCCCCGGCCTGAAAACGTTGAAGACCCCTGCCGTAGACCATCTCATCCTTCCCTTCATCCCCCCACTCCTTCTGCTCTAAGCCAACAACCGTTCGCCCCCCCATCACTCCCCACCCAACCCACGTACTTCACACCTTTAACCTCTCATCCCATTACTCCATCCCTCAATCAGTCTCCATTCATACACACTGTATCCATTCAATAAATGCAACCCAACTGATATTGTTTGATGGTGTGGTCTTTGCTAGTGAATTACGCAGTAACCTAACTCGGTCATAGATTGGGCTGTGATGATGCTTATCCCATCGTTGGAAAGCTCTCGGGCTACAGAATCGAGCCATCACAACCAAACTTGACTCAAACATATTATTTTGCCGTCCAAAGGGTTCAAAGTACTGGTGGTCCGATAGCAGTGATTGGACGTGTCTCGCTGTCTGTCATGTTAGTTTTCGTTGTAAGCTCACAGAAAGCAATTCCTAGTATGGAAATGAATCATGAAGGATGTCTCTCTGCAAATGAGGACTGGAGATGGGCATTTTTGGAGTTTTTGATGGAGTAACACGTAAAAAGGAACTACAATTTGCGCAAAAGTGTTTTTCTGCAAACTTTTTCCGCTTACGTTTCCGACGCTGGAGAGATGAGTTTACATCCTATCGACTCAAGGTTGGTCTCGTTTGAAAGAGCTGAATCTCCTGATGCAAGGTTGTTGTTTATATGCGAGATTGCATGTAAATTGTTCTTATATTTCTGGCGTATGTAAATATTAGACACTATTTTTTAAGATATTATTTATTAGACTAATGTATGGATCCAACATACAATGGCAGCACATTATATATGCTATAGGCCCACTGTAGCTGAATCAACATTGGAATTGAAGTTTTATTAAGTCTCTATTGATTTATTGACTGGTGAAAAGACGTATACGGCCATTGCAATGGGGCTCAAGAGGTTAAACACCTGTCTGTAGCTGATTACAACTTAAACACCTGTCTGCAGTCAATGACCGCGTCCGGCCACTAGGCGAATCGCACATGAGTTCTGGGCAAACCCCGCCCATGGAAGCTTTTGATTGGCTGAACTGGTGCTAGGGAGTGCTCCTTTTTGTTCGCTTGGACCGCACGGAGGTGCGATCACTTAAACCTAACCCTAACCCTAACCTTAACCTCAGTAAAACTATGCCTAACCCTAACCCTAACCTTAACCTCAGTAAAACTATGCCTAAACCTAACCCTAACCCTGTCCTCAGTGAAACTAACGCTGGTGAGTAACTAACCTGCCGACGGGTGTGAAAACAAACGGCTCCGCGCAGAACTCATGTGCAATTCCAAATAACGCGTCGCGGACAGGCTTTCTGACAATACTTTAAAGGGATATTTCACTTTCAAAAAAACTTTTGGTAATGTTATCGTCTAATCAGGCTTTTTGGAACACCCTGAACAGTTTTTAATTTGCTTCATTCAGTATGTAGATAGTTGATGTTAATTATTTTTTATTGTATTTAACTTTTTCCATTTTCCCAAAGAATTATTAAAAATAAATGAAAAATGTTTTCGAAAAAACACAGCCAGCGAGGCTATTAGGAGGGTAGTGAATCACTAGAAAATATAATGGGAGATTTAATGAATCTATCATTGTTAAAATATAGTTTAAAGTTACAATGGGTGTGTATGGGGAAGGGCCCTGGATGAGCAGGGCCTGATAACATTTAAGTTTTTTTTAAAGTGAAATATCCCTTTAAGTACATTTTGATACCAAAACTTCATCACTCAAGTACATTTTCAATACGGGACTTCTACTTGTAACAGAGTATTTCTACTTATACTCAAGTAAAACATGCGAGTAGGAACTTAAGTGTTCCATCACTAACGGGCTTGCTGCCGTGGCTCGCTCACTCTCTCTCGTCACTCTCTCACTGCATCCGTGCATCGCATGCGATGCAGTTCATTTCTAGACTATAAAGTCAAGCTTGAATTTCCCTTACTTTATTCATTCAAACTTCATTTATTTTTCTTCATTTTATTATAATAATAAACCAGAGCTACTTATACAATTGTCATCTAATAGGGGCTTTTAAGCCGTGACGTCATTTTGTAGTCAGACCTCCAAGCAGATTTATTGTCAATATGTGTCCCTCGCTATTTCAACAGATCCGAGACAAAAATAACGACTAAAGTATAATTCTACCACTTTCCTGTCAACAAGAAAGAGAAGACAAATTAGTAAATAGTAAAAAGATTAACGGGCGCTGGGGCCTTTTGGCCCCAAAAGTTCTCCTCTGCCTACAAAATGATGTCAGACTTAAGAGCCCCTAGCCTACATCACCACATGGCCACACCCACAATGACGTCGCCAATATTGTCCACTGACTATTTTACCCCTGACGGTGCTCCTGGTTTGGCTTACAGTGATGAGTAGAACGTGTTTTCTGTGATGTTTTGGTTGAGGAATCCATACTTGATGCTAATTGAATGATTTAACCTGTGTTTAAACTTCTGATCCAAGATGGCCACTGATTATCAGCTCTGAAAGGCACATTTTTCTACATTGTCATAGAACCTTCATATTAGGCTCTAATGAAAGCCCTGCTCAAGCTAATGCCAGTACAATACAACCAGTAACACTCCCTAATCGGGAGATAAGCGACCGTAGGTCACTTATCTCCACAAATAGGGCAAAAATGTGTTTTGCCAAAATCTTCCTGATCCATGTTGATGACATGAGTGTAGACATACTGTGTAGTGATTTTCGTGATTTTAGGGCAAAATCTGTAGGAGCAGTGTCCAAAACTGTGTTTTTAAAAATCGGCCTGGAGGTGGCGCTATATGGGAGAGATTCATGTTGATGGGATGAGTGTAGACATACTGTGTACCGATTTGCGTGATTTTAGGGCAAAAATTGTAGGAGCAGTGTCCAAAAATGTGTTTTGCAAGAATCGGCCTCATGGTGGCGCTAGAAGAGGGCCATGTGAGAAATGAGGGGTGGGGTCTCCGCGCCGGCAAGGCGGACGAATAGGTACCGGCCCCGGCTGTCCCGGTCGCTCCTAGCCGGAGTTACGGCATTTTATGTGAGCTGCAGTGTAGGGGGTCCTCCACTGGGGGCGCCACCACTTTTGCATCCGTTCTGGAGCACCAGGAGTGGGTGGTCCCCGGGAATTCCCCGTGAGCAGCCCCGTGGGGGTGGTCATTTGGTCAGTTTAGCACATTTGGTCATTGTTTACATCTGGGGGTCCCCCAGGGACCTGGGGGTCCCTGGAGCTCTGGGGGTCCTGGATCGGGGCAACGGTTGCGGAGATATGAGCAGGGCAAGAGTGTGACGTGTGAGGTGTGACAGACAGACTGACGGACTTACACTTGTGTGACAGACAGACTGACGGACTGACACTTTGTGCAGGGTTTGATAGTAAATGCGACCTACGGTCGCAATTAATTAATATTGATGACATTAGAGATCTCCATATTTGGGCATAAAATGGACATGAACAGAATTCTTTTACAACATCATTTTGATGTTAGAACAGGTCAGCTATATCCTTCTGCTGAGCTGGGATGAGGTGTCATTGTGATGTCAGAAGAGTGACGGATGGACAGACAGACAGACTGACAGACAGACAGACAGGACAGATAGACAGACAGACAGACATGAGCTGGAGGTTTTCATATCATCGAACCCAGGACCTTCTAGCTGTGAGGCAACAGCGCTACCGACTGCGCCACCAAGCCCCCTACCAGTCTTATCTAATATGATTACAGTGTATACCAGTAAGACTCCCTAATCGGGAGATAAGCGACCGTTGGTCGCTTATCTCCACAAATAGGCCAAAAGTTTGTTTTACCAATTATCAAGACATACGGGCAGTTGACAGTTTGCCATGGTTACTCATTGAAGTTGAATCTCCATATATGGAGACATAAGTTGCTCATACCATAGCAACCATGTTTTTTACAGGGCCTGGGATTGATGACATCAGAAATCTCCATATATGGGCATGAAAGGGATTTTGTTTCTGGAAATATGTCTGTGGGGTGCCACATTTGGAATAAAACACTTACATCACACATCTGGATATCCATACAGCCCATCTAGTTTGCCTGTGTCCATTTATGCCCATATATCTGATGACATTGGGACACTGATCTCCATATATGGGCATAAAACTTATGTTAATTAGTAAAGCCTGGGGATCTCCATATATGGGCATGAGGGGTACCCTAAAAGGGCATCATCTGGGAATAGCAAATATAGTTATCCTAGAAAGTGAAAATCTTACATCAAAGGCCATAACTACCTACCTACCACCATACTGCATTCCTCATTAAACTACCTACCAGTAAGATGCCTATAGGGAGAAAAGCAAAGGGCGAGGTTGCACCATTTCTTGGTCTTCTGGCCAGTGATGTATATCGGACCATTTAACCATGTATGGAGACATCTGGTACCCAAAGATATTCACAGATATGGGCTTAATATTGATGACATAAGGGATCTCCATATATGGGCGTAAAAGGGATTTGGTTCCCCTGGCATCACAGGGATCTCCATATATGGGCATAAAATGGATTTGGTTACCCTGGCAACACGGGGATCTCCATATCTCCATATATGGGCATAAAAGGGATTTGGTTCCCCTGGCATCACAGGGATCTCCATATATGGGCATAAAAGGGATTTGGTTCCCCTGACATTACAGTGATGTCAGTGGCTGGTTCTACAGAGGGGATCTCCATTTATGGGCATAAAAGGGAATGTATGTATGATGATGTCAGATATCATAGACGTCATAGGACTTTCACATAACGAATAACTGAGTAAGCATGTAAACCCGTAAAATCTATATTTGGGCATGGCTGATTTATGACCTCATCATGATGACACGAGCAAACACAGCTGAATTGTATAAATGATCAGTGCAGAAACCAACAGAAGTATTTGACCAAGACTCTTCGATTTAAACATCAACAAAGGTGTGACGTTTGTTGATGGTCACAAAGGTGTGACGGGCGGACGGACGGACGGACGGACGGACGGACGGACGGACGGCCGGTGGAGGTTTTCATAGTAAACTGCTCCCTGACGGTCGCAACTATAGAATAATTACACAGAGGTCATCTCAAATGTCAAAAAGATCACCTTTTGTCTTAAACAGTGATTATTTAACTATAGTCCAGGCGTTTCGGGCAGTATTTTGATGGAATCGTGCACTTTATGAAAGAAGCATGAAATTTGGCACACAGTTAGAACATGCCATAATTATGGAACATTTTTGGCTATAGGGGCATCGCAGATTTGTCTTTGGAAACTTGTGGGAGCCAATCAAAGTTGGGCTCTCATAGACTAGTAAAATAATACAAAAAAATAAATATGCTTTAAGTAGTAAGGGGTCAAACTAGGTGTTTTTCATGATTCTGAATCCAATGCAAACATTTGTTTTGCAGGAAAAACATTCCTTGGGCTAAAAACGGACCCCATAAAAGTGATAAAACTATGGTTTATTGACGAGTCATCACTTTTCACAGTGTTGTGGCGTCCGTTTCTCTGAAAGGAATGTTTTTCGTGCAAAACAAATGCCTGCATTGGATTCAGAATCCCCAAAAACACGTAGTTTGACCCCTCACATGCTACTTAAAGCATATTTATTTTTTGTATTATTTTACTGTATAGTAAAGTCTATGAGAGCCCAACTTTGATTGGCTCCCACAAGTTTCCCAAGACAAATCTGCGATGCCCCTATAGCCAAAAATGTTCCATATGGCATGTTCTAACTGTGTGCCATTTTTTTCATGCTTCTTTCATAAAGTGCACGATTTTTGCCTGAAACGCTCGGACTACTAATAGACTGCTACTCTTCATCTGAATTAGTTGATTCAAAATGTGTTCTACAGTAGCTTCCACTAAAGAAAAACAAACTAAAAAAAGGATAGTTTAGAAACAAATGTCTTTTGATTTGTAAGGTATAGTACAGTGGTTTTCAACCAGTAGTCCGGGGACCCCCAATTAGAACAGTGGTTCTCAACCTTTTCTGGACGCGACCCCCAAAATAATCATATTTCATATTTCTGTCAAAGGTCCTGTATTCTGATGTTACTTGCATAAAAGTAAAAAAAAATATTGGCAGAACGTGACGTCACAGTACAGCTGTAATACTTGTTGCAGCTTGAAAGCTGTGGCTGGTGATTTAATATGTTATTTATTTGTTGTTAGCCCAATTTAGTCATTATGCCAATGATTTCTTCCCCACACACATTTTGTGTGTTGTCACTGCTGTTATAATATCTTACTGCTGTTATAATATCCTACTGCCAAGGAGGAGCCCCCACCGGGAGGACGTAAAGGCTTCTTCTTCTTCTTTTGTGTATCATCGTCCTTGATGATTGGTTTGTCGTTATATAGAAGTTAACTGATCGTTGACTGATCTTCCATTCCAATGTGAAATGTATTCAAAAACCTTTACTCGTGTCAATACTGGTAATTCTCTTTGTGTCAATACTGGTAATTCTCTTTCCCACCGCTAGATGGTGGTGAAGAGTGCAGTATTAGCAATGACATGATTTCTCTCAGAGTTAAAAGCCCTAGATGTGCCTGTGTTTCTCACCGGGTGCAGTGGCTGACTGAGGCTGGCAGATCATTTCAATAAGGGAGCCTAGGTCACCTTGCCTCCACTAAAGAAAAAAATAAAATAAAATAGGTTAGTTTAGTAACAAATGTCTTTTTGTTTGTAAGTTATAGAAGGCCTACAGTGGTTTATAGCCTATAGTAGGCTACAATAACTGTATCCCCCTCCCATTTACACAATAAGTTTAGCATTAACTGTTTCAGTCAATTCAGTCAAATAATTATCGCACATATAAGCTCAATGTAGCCTATACAAAAGTACAGTTAATTTGTCATAAAATAATAATTACACATACATGGAAAAGGTACTCAAAGGTTTGACTAAAGTTAAACTATAAAATACTGCACTGTTGAAATACTAAAAGTTAAGGTAATAAAAGGTAGGCTACTTGAGTAAAAGTATTGTCAAAATGTATGCTACTTAAAGCTTTTGTTTTGTTTTGTTTTTCAAATTAGATGAAAATAGCAGCATTGTGAGCTTGTAGATTGGCTATTTTCAGCCAAATGTACTGGTTTATGTATAGGCCTACGTTTTGTAATAATATTAAAAATCTAGAAAGTAACTATAGTAACTGAAGTTGTAAAATAATTGTGGAGTAAAATTGTTGCATAGCTGTATTTGAAAACATTTTAATCTGCATAAAGAGTAGGCTACTTTTACTTTTGGTAGGTAATAGGCCTACATTTTGATACCAACAATGTCATTGCAGTATGCCTATTAATACTTTTACTCAAGGAAAAAAAAATAGTACTTTTTCCACCACTGGTCAGATGATGAGAGGATTCATCACCATTTTTTAAAGCATAGGCATCAGCAAAGACAGCACGCTGTTTTAAAGTGCACAGCTCTCCCCATGATATGACTGTGAAAAGTGATGACTTATCACTAAACCATCATTTTGTGGGTGTTTTGTGGGGCCATTTGTAGCCCAAGGAATGTTTTTTGTGCAAAACAAACGCTTGCAATGGATTCAGAATCATGACAAACCCCTAGTTAGACCCCTCACATCCTACTTAAAGCAGAATATTTTCCTCCTGTATAGAAAGTCGGTGGGAGCCCAACATGATTTGGCCGCTGTGGTGACCCTGAAGGTCGCCGACTCGGGCGACGGGCGCCCTAGCTAAATCATTAGAGCATGCCTTGGGATACATCTGCGCAAAATGTGGCGCTTTTATAGCCTGATAAATCAGTCCGCACATTACCACCCCCTGTTGGTGGGTGGTGTGTAGTGTGGACTGAACCCGGAGATATTTTATTTTATTTCGTCTCGCCTGAAGAGCGGGCGAATTGAATGGGCCAATCAGGGCTGTAGACGAGGCACGTGGTAGGCTGGTCCGGTCCCAGCCCCCCCAGCCCCCTCCCTTCGGAGCTGTTCTGCCCACATGAGTGTCCCTAGTGGACTCTGATTGGTGCTCTTCTGCCCACGTGAGCCGCTAGTGGACTCTGATAGGTCCGTGAAAACTGTCATGGCGGAGTCAGACTTGACTCGAATTCTTTTAATAAACTATACCAGTAAGACTCCCTAATCGGGAGATAAGCGACCGTTGGTCGCTTATCTCCACAAATATCACAGCCTCCACCTCTCACGTCATACGGGCAGCCATAGTTACACCTGGAATGTTGAATCTCCATATATGGAGATAACCTACCCATCACACAAAGTCTGACCTCACCAGCCCATACCTGGGCATGGACGACTTATATCTCCATATACGGAGATGGCCATATATGGAGATACGATGACATCACAGAGTCCACAGCTGATGATGTGGCGTGATGTCATACAATACACAAACAAGCCCTATATAAAGGGGCAATTCTCACCAGGGAAGAGAGCATTCCCCACTAGCTGAGTATCTTAAGATGGTTGGATGTGATGATAAGCCACAAATAGGCCAAAAGATTGTTTTACCAATTATCAAGACATACGGGCAGTTGACAGTTTGCCATTGTTACTCATTGAAGTTGAATCTCCATCTGAATCCCTTTTATGCCCATATATGGAGATCCCTGCTCTGAGTATCTGACATCACTAATCCCTTTTATGCCCATATATGGAGATCCCTGCTCTGAGTATCTGACATCACTAATCCCTTTTATGCCCATATACAGTATGGAGATCCCTAACAGAATCCATTTTATGCCCATATATGGAGATACCTGCTCTGAGTATCTGACATCACTGTGATGTCACCTGTTTATGCCTAAATATGGAGATCCCTGCTCTGAGTATCTGACATCACTGCGATCTCACCTGTGATGTCACAGTGACACATCACCTCAGTATCTGTGATGTCACAGTGACACATCACCTCAGTATCAGGCGTTACACGTATACATTGAGCAGGGCAAAGGTGTGACGTGTGTGACGGACGGACGGACGGACGGACGGACGGACGGACGGACGGCCGGTGGAGGTTTTCATACTAAACTGCGACCTTACGGTCGCAACAATAGTGCCGTTTCATTGCGTTTTAATACCATTTTGCACTAACGTAAACATGCAGTCATATAATATGTTATGAGAAATAACATATTTTTGCAATGTCACGCCACGTCGCCGTCTAGGGCTCTAAGCGTGTGTGTGTGTGTGTGTGTGTGTGTGTGTGTGTGTGTGTGTGTGTGTGTGTGTGTGTGTGTGTGTGTGTCAATAGGCTTTAGCCCGCCCCCGCTGAAGTAGGATCTCCGTCCGCAGGATCAGACTCTCTTCCCAAAACAAAGTGATAACGTAGTGTGTGTACAGTCTGACGCTTGCAGTCAGGCTAGCGCTTTTAGACTGATAAGTGGTTTAGTCTATAAGTGGTTTAACTTTGTTGTTTATATGGGGAGTTGGTGGGTATAACCCCAAGATAAATATTTTTGGATGGAGTGGTGGTTGTACAGATACCATCTTAAAGATCATGTGGGATTCCCTCTAAATATCTTTAATTTTTCCCCCAGACAGTGAAACAAAGTTCCTTTTTCTTGGTTGCATTTATATTTCTTACTGTTTTAATCAATGTGTTTAATTAAATAATTGTGCTTTTATTGATGTTAATTCTCATCGGTTTTATCTTCAATAGTGATGTATAAAGCACTTTGTAAAACATATTCTTAGAAAGTTGTTATACCGCACAGCTAATGGTGCACAGCTATTGTATCTCCAAGTTTCAAATTTGTTTTCGTCATTACAAGAGTGTCACGCAAAACAGGGCTATTTTCACTATTTTAAATTGTTTTTCAAAATAATAACCGAAAAAAGGGAAGGTTTTGGACATACAGGGTTTCCACCCGACAACAACGATATGTAAGGATTTGGTAGTACTGTAATCTGAATTCCCAGAAGTTCTCGCCAGCTCTCGCAAAGAAATGGGCGGGGCGAGAAAGTAGTACTGTAACTGACTACATGTAATCAGAATGATCATACCATTCTCAGATTACATTCGGAATATGCATGTGTAATCAGATTACAGGTTACATTTGTCAAGTAAGCTTGATTACATTTTTTTTTATTACATCCCAATCTATACCTTATCTTCTGACCACATGCCCCCTGTTAATTAACCATTATAACAGATAGAACTACTAGTATTTAGAATGGACTAACTGATTCAGGGCACTCTAGCTAGTAGGTCAAATGTATTTCCTAATCTGGTATTTATAGAGCTGTCTTTTGGCCCCGTAAATTTAACAGTTGTGGTTCCCTGTCTAATTGAATACCCCTGCCCTGTGAGACAGGAGGAAATAGAGGAATTTCTAATAAAATATACAATCTCAGGATTGTCTCTTGGGAGGATAGAGTAGACTTCCTTCTCTGGGGTTCAAAGAAGGTGTGATTGTCTCAATGGGTTCTCCACTAGGCCAAAGTTTGGATAACTGTTTTTTATTTTAGCTCAAAGTATTGGACTATTGTTACAGAAACCATTTTCCCTTGGTTGTGAGAAGAACTGGGGTCAACTTGCCAAACAAAATTGTTTAGTGTCAATGGAACTCACAAAACTGGTGATTGCCAAATTACTTTCCCATTACATATTGCTCACTTGAAAGAATAATGAAGTCTTGAAGCCATTCGCTATGATTTTGAAGTAATCCAGAAGTAATCAGATCCAAGGGATTAACATTAGCCTGTTATAACATTGCCATTGTAATTTGAATTCAGACTATAGGCTACATTTCAATGTAATCTGTGTCTGACCCAAGTGTATAGTGTATAGCCTACAGTAATGTGTGTGTGTGTGTGTGTGTGTGTGTGTGTGTGTGTGCGTGCGTGCGTGCGTGCGTGCGAGCGTGCGTGCGTGCGTGCGTGCGTGCGTGCGTGCGTACGTGCCGTGCCGTGCGTGCGTGCGTGCGAGAGAGAGAGAGAGAGAGAGAGAGAGAGAGAGCTGTTGTAGGCAACCTCTGGAAATCAAGTCGACTGTATGCAGTCACACAGAACAACTACAGTATGTTCTGTGTATTGTAACCTCATATCACCACCAAATGTAGCCTTACATTGACTATTATAGAAGTATTTTATCAAGTCTGACTTTAGCTAGATATGCAAATGTCAAAATCGATTAAATACATCTGTGATAGTCCTGATCCAAGGCTACACCAGACGAGGCAATAATTCATTGTCTCCACCAGCCGAAAAGCATTTCGCCCCTGTCCGTCCGTCCGTCCGTCCGTCCATGTGTCCGTCCGCCCGTCTGTTACCGGCTAATCTCCGGAGCCGTTAGCTCGGTCGCTGCCAAACTGTGCACAAACACTCTGGATACCAATTCAGAACCTCAGCCCCAATTTTTTCACATGGGCCTGTTCTAGCGCCACCAGGAGGCTGATTTTTGCAAAATTAACTTTTGCCAGTACTCCTACAGATTTTGTCCAAAAATCACACAAATCGGTAGACATGGATCTGTCCGATTTTCCAAAGTTTGCAGGATTGGTCCGTTTTGAATAAAATGCCTGAAATCATGAACGCAGTGTGCCATTTTGGTGAAATCGTGCATGCACATTCCCAATACGCAGAGGAATAAATGCCACTTAAAATTTTCAAATCAGCCTCATGGTGGCGCTATAACAGGCTGATTCGTGTTTTTTTTTCTTTCTTTTTTTTAAGATTTGTTTTGGGGCTTTTATGCCTTTATTGCGACCGTAGGTCGCATTTACTACCAAAACCTCCACCGGCTGTCTGTGGGTCAGTCAGTCCGTCACACTTTTGCCCTGCTCATATCTCCACAACCGTTGCCCCCATCCATGCCAAATTTTGCACACACACTCCTTGACTGCCAAACTACAACCTCCAAGGACCCCCGGAGCCCCAGGGACCTGACCCCCAGATGTAAAAAATGACCAAATGTGCTCACACGTCACACGTCACACTTTTTCCCTGCTTATATCTCCGCACCCGTTGACCCGATCCATGCCAGATTTTACACACACACTCCTTGCCTGCCAAACTACAACCTCCAAGGACCCCCGGAGCCCCAGGGACCCCCAGGTCCCTGGGGGACCCCCAGATGTAAAAAATGACCAAATGTGCAAAAATGACCAAATGACCACCCCAACGGGGCTGCTCACGGGGAATAGGCTCTATGCATATACGCCATTTTGTCCTACTTCCGGGTGTCTTTCGACTTCCTTCACAGGTGTTACTGATGATACTAATGAAGGGTCTGTTTGATTTATTGTACAGTGGTTCTTTAATTTCAAGGACCCCCATAACTCTATACAAATGGAATCAACAAATGGAATCAAATGGACCCTTGCGGGTCCATTTTCTTCCATTTGTACACTCTCAGAGTTACACACCTGTATGGGGACATTTGGAACCCACTCAAGAACACTTTGAGACCCACTGGTGTAGCAGAATGTTTCCAGTGAGCCAACATGCACAATATCAGCACCCTGACTCTGTTTGACCGAATGGAACAGACCCTTCATTAGTATCATCGGTAACACCTGTGAAGGAAGTCGAAAGACACCCGGAAGTAGAACAAAGTGGAGTATATGCATAGAGCCTATTCCCGGGGACCACCGACTCCTGGTGCTCCAGAACGGATGCAAAAGTGGTGGCGCCCCCAGTGGAGGACCCCCTGCCACTGCAGCGCACATAAAATGCCGTAACTCGGGCTAGGAGCGTCCGGGAGAGCCGGGGCCGGTACCTATTCGTCCGCCAAGGCAACGCGGAGACCCCACCCCTCATTTCTCACATGGCCCTATTCTAGCGCCACCTTCAGGCCGATTTTTAAAACACATTTTTGGACACTGCTCCTACAGATTTTGCCCTAAAATCACGAAAATCACTACACAGCATGTCTACACTCATCTCATCAACATGGATCAGGAAGATTTTGGAAAAACACATTTTTGCCCTATTTGTGGAGATCTCCCGATTAGGGAGTCTTACTGGTTTTGATAGGATAGTAGACTGACAGGAAATGGGGAGAGAGACAGGGAATGACATGCGGCAAAGGTCGTCCGGATCGGGAATCGAACCGGCGACGCCAGCAGGCATCATAGCCTAGTATGTGGTATGCGCCCTGACCACTAGGCCAGAGGGCGCCCCGCTGATTATTGTTTTACCTATAACTCCACTGATCAGTGTACAACTTTGTATGTGCACTCCCTAGAGGCCAAGGAAAAACCTTGCATTTTCATATGATCTGCCTTTTATAGTGCCACCATGCAGGAGGCTGACTTACTGTATATGAAACACAATTTTTCCTATTATTCCTTGAGATTGTATCCAAAAATCATGCAAATCAGTACACAGTATCTCTATATGTGATCAAGAAGGATTTGTATTTCATATTCCATCCTAATTGGTTAACATTGGCTTCCAAAGTTTGCAGGATTGGTCCATTTTAAACAAAATGACTTAAATCATGAACGCAGCTTGTGATTACAGAGAAATTCTGCACCACATTCCCACTAGGTCAAGGAACAAATGCCACCCTTTTCACCAGCAGGTTGACTTTTGCCAAACACATTTTTGGAACAAAATGCCTCAAATCATGCATGCAGCATCACATTGCCGTTAAAGAAGACATTTTCACATTTAGCGCCACCATGACCTACCTGACCTCAGTGGAGACCTGTGCTGCAGTGTGCTCGGAAGAGCACTGCTTCTATTTCAGTTCTCAATCTCAATTCCACATACTGCTGTCGCTTCTGTGTTGTATTCTTTAAAATAAATACTGCTGCCGCTAATTTGCTTGTAATAATTCAAATGATAACTGCTGTGCACATTCTGCACAATCAGTCTCACACGTGCGTAATGTAGCCTGGCTAGTACAAGTGTACACCCAAAGAATAACACACACACGTGTCATGATCATGATCAGATCCGCCCGTTGACAGGAAGCTGCTACTGCAAGAGTGTCAAAATGTATGCTACGTCAACTCAGCTGGTTCTGACTGGACCAGTTACCGTAGGCTACTTTCACTTCACTTATGTTTCCACAAGATGTCGTTTTCAATTTCATTTTTTGCGCAATGGAGAACTAAGTTCCCGTCACGCATGGAGCATTTTATAGCACTCAACACCAGTCAGTGTGAGTATTGGAATACTGATAAAAACATTTATTTTGGGCAGCGTTTCTCCAAGTAGGCGTTTACTGGACGAGAGCTAGGGGGGAATTGAACCGAGATAGTGTGGACTATATGGCCATGCCATGGTGGCATCATTGCGCATTTTGCGCGCTAACTGTAGGCTATTTATTGCGCGCGCGCGCGCGCTCTCTCTCTCTCTCTCTCTCTCTCTCTCTCTCTCTCTCTCTCTCTCTCTCTCTCTCTCTCTCTCTCTCTCTGGACAATCAATCTCCACCTAAATGTTTCATAACTTAGAATATAGATTATAGTCCTTGTGTTTAGGAGTCATTCCTCACGCAGCCACATTGCTACGTTATCTACGATCAGTGGCTTGCATTGATTGTTAGAGGGTGATGATGAACAAACACTGTGCTAGCCTAGACTTTAACTCACCGACACTATCCAAGGGAACTTGTTTACATCACTGAACGTGCATGCCACCAGATACCGGTAATCTTATCACGCAGTTAACTGCCCCATATGTTTCCCGTTACCAGAAGAAGCCGACAGAATGAACTTTTACAGAATTCACACTCGTTATTGAGCTGCAGCCGAACCGGTGTGGTCTGGCCTCTGGCGTCTAGCTGGCACTGTTTTCAGTATCCTCACTCCACAGTGTGTTGTCTTTTAGTGCCGATTGGCCGATAGGTGTTTTCAGCACCTCGGGTCATCCAATGGACAGCGAGGGAGGCGAGAGATGCTGCTGATGTCTTGTCCATTATAAATTGTGGAAGCTCTCACACAGATAGGCCTACAGACAGTTCAGTTACTTTACTGGATATCAACTGAACACGATCGAGCTTCACCTGCAACAGCAAGATTTCAAGAAAGGCTTTTGAGTGAGTTGTCTATGGGACTATAAGGAAAAGGTATGGATATCAAGCAATTTGTATACATTAGTTTTATTTTATTTTGTGTAAGCCTATATTGTAAGATGGTGTGTTTTTGCGAGCAAAACTTGTAGCCTGCAGATAATAGATTAGGCCTAAGCATGAATTCATATTGTATTTATAGAATATTCTATTTGTTGTTGGAAAATTACATGTCCCAAACTTGGTCCAATAGGCATAGCCTAAAAATACGTAGGGATTTATGTATCTCAAATTTAGGTTTTCTTCTGTATGTCCAGCTTGTGTGTTTGGGGTGGGGGACAGAGCAGGGAGAGAGATGGTGAGACTGGGTGAGAGGCATTCTGCATGAGAGAGGAAAAGTGGGAGACTCTGAGAGGGACAGAGAGGGGTTACGATCTGTGAGCCTGTTTGTTTATTGTGCATCTCTGGCAGTTCTCTCATGTTTTGGACGCAGTAATTACAGATAAACCTCACGGCTCAATGGGCCTCTTTAGACAGGGGTTCTGTGTGTGTGTGTGTGGGGGGGGGGGGGTTCCGTCATGACAGCCGTTGAGTCAAGTTTGGACAAATGTCCACAAAATAGGCCATAGTCTTTGCACAGCTTGTCTTAGTTCTCTTGGTCAGTCTGTGACAGCAAGTTGGCTCAGACAGTTATTCAAGGGCTTCCCCCTTATCTGAACTTTTACTTGACTCTGCCATTCCTAATAATAGTAATGTTGCTGACCAAGGAATTGAAGCACATACTGTACTGTCAGTCTTCTCCTGTATTAGCCCTATTCACGGCCCGCCCACTCAGCATCCCCCGGGTGCTGAAGTCACGTTTTGAAGGGTAAAATCCTACTAAAGCCTATAGAGTTAACACAGAAATCGCAAATTTAATGAATAGGGCTAATTAAGATTTCAGTGCAATTTGTTAATTCACCGTTTGTCAGCCTTCTGATTGGTCCCTGAGACTCCCTGACTGGCCAACCAGAAAAAACCATTCACTTTTTGCGGGGGTGGAGTTTGTGCAGTGGAGAATGTTGCTTCAGGCTTTCAACAACGGTCCGCTCTGCGGAGCACGGCGTTCGTGCAGTACGGCCACGCGAGGTGATAGCGATCTCGCTCATCATAATGAATAAGCTTCAACAAACTAGTCCACATGGACCTTATCAATGTAACTAAGAGTTACGATTGGGTACATATATTTTAAATGGGCAGAATTACGAAAAGCCAGCCTATTATGTGAGGAGAACTATAATCTGGTTGTCATCTTCCTACCCAAGATGCACTGCGCTTTCTCTTTCTATTTCTATTCTCTCTCTGATCCAGAGGATTAAACTAATTAAAACATATATTTTCGGGGGAAAACTACTGTTTTGCTATGTAATTACTGTACCTTTTTCTTTCCTTTTTATTAATATTACGTAGATGTGTTTTTTTGGGTACTTAATATAGCTGTAATGAGGCTATGAAAAAAAAATCCCATCCACTTCCACTATAAAAGAATCTGCAATGGTGATTCTGTCCCACTGGGATTAAACAAATTAAAACATATATTTTCGGGGAAACCCCCTGTTTTGCAATGTAACTACTGTACCTTTGTCTTCCCTTTTTATTAATATCACCTAGATGTTTTTCCTTTGGTACTTTAAATTGCAATAATGAGGCAATGAAAATACCCTCTCCCCCCATTCGCTGCCACTATAAAAACAATCTGCCCAGGGTCAAATGTACCACCATAGTAACAGGGCAGAATGGGGCGGGATTTGCAAATGACTGAATTGTGGAAGTCTGCCTTGACCAGATGTCATTTGTCTCTTTGTTGCTGCATTAGTATGACTTGTACAGGTTGGTTAGGATGTCTGCTCAGCGGGGAGCGGAACTCGTAAAGGATTAAGGATAGAATGTGCACTTGTTACTAGGGATGGGACAATACGCGATTTATCGTGATAAAAACACTCACAATAATCGTATCGTGGAGATTTAGATTTATCGTGATATCGTCCTCGATTTTGCACTGGGATCAATTCACCTTTTATTTGCCGAGCTGCATATCCGGTACCACTTAAACCCTCTATAATTGGTAAAAAGTACTTATAATATACTTACTACAGTCTTTTTTTCACTCCCTATCAAATGTCTTTGCCAAAAAATAGCCGATCTACAATCTCACAACGTGTCGCAACGCAACACGTTGTGAGCTTGTAGATCTGCTATTTTTTGGCAAATGCTCCGCCCCAGGATAATGGATTTTGATTATCGCGATAATATTGTAAATCGCGATTTCTTTTGTCACAATAATCGTGATATTAAATGTTCTTATCGTCCCATCCCTACTTGTTACACTCTCCCTGTGAAACTCCTCAATGCCAGGTGAAAAGAAGCAGCTGGAGGCTCCATGCTCGGAGGAGACATGTGGTTGTTAGATACCCCCTCCCTAAAGACCAAACAGTATTTGGCACAGTGACAGGGAGAGAGGTACAGTCCACGTGCACAAAGAAAAAAGGAATCCTATTTTGTTAACTTAACTCTGAAAGTGGCCAAGTTTTTACACTCTCAGAAAATAAGAATTAAATATTCACTTGAAATCCGTAGTGTTAATTTGATTGTGATTATATAACATTTGACCTTTCTGGGGCATTTTTTTTACACCCTCAAGCATTACATTAGCACTGAAGGTTTTGTTGTGCACTTAATCCTTGTCAGTGCTGTACCTTCCTTGTGTTGTGTTAGTGATCAAAGTTCAGGGCCTTTATCTTGTGATCTTATAGTGCTGGAAGCAGCTTCTGCCCAGCCCTGCATGACTTCAGCAATAGGGAGAGACTAAAACCTCCCCTTTCCCCTGCTTCTGCTTTTCTCTCCACAGATCAGTGACTAACGGTCCTTTCATCCCGAGCCTCTGTCGGGGAGGGTACGAAACTCCTCCATCTTCCCCTCCTCTGCCTCCTATACTCTGCCTACCTGTTCTCTGTCGCTTGTCTCCCCCACCCCCCTCTGGGTCTCTTCTTGCTCCTCTGTTCCTCCGTCTTAAGTTTCTATCCCGGCAATCATGGCTCCGACCCTGGCTACGGCGTTCGGCAGGCGCTGGTTTATGGCGGTGACCGCCATCATCGAGAACCTGCTCTTCTCCGCTGTGCTCCTGGGATGGGGTTCGCTCCTCATCATGCTCAAGTCCGAGGGTTACTACTCCTACATGTGCAACGAGGAGGGTGAGTCAGAACCACCAGCTAAAATGTACTGTCAGCTCTCTGGTTGTTAGTCTGAATCTATGATTCAGTCTAAGAAGATAGCAGGGGCTTTACTGATATCCCTCAAACCACCGGTGCTCATGAAAGGGAATACAATGAGCAAAAGAGGACGAAATGTGCCACAGAGCACCAAGGCAAAAAAATCCATAAAAAAAACACCAACGCGTTTCGGCAAATGCTTTCTTCAAGGTGTTACTGAACAAAGACAAAATGTAGGCCTAATTATAACTGGTAGGCCTATCATTGTGTCCTCTTTGGCTCTATGATTCAGTCTGTTCTATGACAGACTGAGCGCTTCAAAGGATTGAAAAAGTCCATGCAAGAGTCAGCTCTAGGCCCATGAATTCCAAGCAGAAAGTCATGATAAGATAAGAGAGAGGAAGAATTGAAGTAGAATCAACACACTATTAGGGAAATCAAGTAATGTTGAAAAACATAGGCTTATGATGTATGTAAGAAGAATTTAGGCCGCAAAGAGCAACTCAGTACCCAAGCTGCCGGGTTCCAATGTCACAGGTGCATGTTTGCATTTTCAAGATTTAACAGAAAAAACATTAAGAGGGAGCAATTGTACGTGTAGGGTGTGTTTGAGTGCATTCATGTGAGCATACGTGCATGTGTGTGTGTGTGTGTGTGTGTGTGTGTGTGTGTGTGTGTGTGTGTGTGTGTGTGTGTGTGTGTGTACTCATACTCATGTATCTGTGTGTGCACATGTGTATTCTACTTGTGTGTGTGTGTGTGTGTGTGTGTGTGTGTGTGTGTGTGTGTGTGTGTGTGTGTGTGTGTGTGTGTGTGTGTGTGTGTGTGTGCGTGCGTGCGCCTGTGTGTGCCTGACTGCCTGCTCACGTGTGAGTGGCTGGTTATTACGTAACATGTCTTCATCGAAACTTGAACAGTGCTATCAGCGCTGTCTTCCAGACATGTAGAGAATGCATTGTCTGGATGAACCCATTTAGTGCTTTGAATGGAACTTAAAACCACTGCCATTTTACCTCCCTGGTAAAGGGAAGACAAGTGTCTTACAAAGGGGGGCCTGAGGGAATATTAAAGGGAAGAGGAGAGGGGGTGGCTAGAGTTGGTTTAATTAGATACAATATATCACAGAAAACTCTCACTACAGTAAGTGTTTTATGTGAAACTCCAAAAGGTATATCTTAATCTCTTTATATACAGTATATGGCCTATCAGAGGTTTCTGTACTTTACATGTGATTCATTAATCCATGTGGTTCCCTGATTTGAACAATAATTCTTAGGGGTCACGTTTATTGCATATCCATTTTTTCTTCAACTACAAAATCATATTTTCCAGAAATAACCAAGAAATACCAAATCCCTTTCTACTGAACGATTGCTTAAGTAAAAGGATTATGCTGGAATGAGTGGAATCTGCCAATATTCAATACTTTTTTTTATCAGAGCTTTGTTGATTGCTTAGGGGAATCTGTCCTTTGGACGAACCCTGCACTGTCCGACTCCTTTGTCGGAATTGGAAATGGAGTAATGGAAATAACAAGGACAAGAAAAATACAAAGTCCATCAATTAAAATAGCAGATCTACAAGTTCAGCTGAGAGTTTGTAGCTCAACTACTTCGATTTTTTTAAATAGGACTTGAGTAAGTGATTATTATTATATTTTGAGCTGAAAGGGTTTCGGAACCACTGCTATACAGTACTTAAGAGAGACTTTATAAAAGTGCCTTATCAAGATAAGAACAATAACATTATAATTTACATGATTATTGCAAATAATAATTTACAATAATTATGTAAATGCTTCAGAGTCAACAACATAACTAGTTCCTACGGTATGACACAGCAGACGGCATCGATTCAAAGCAATAACACAAACAGGACTAGGGAGCTGATTGTTGGATTGATTTGCAAATATTTGACTGACTGGAGTTGTCTGGCATTCTGTAAGTCTGTCGTCAGCCTCCACTTCTCTTGTTCCCACAAGTAAAGGCCAGTTCACACCGGGTAGGGCTAGGTACATTGACGATAATGGGGACGGCTGTTTTGACACTCACTGTTCGCAGCCAGTGTAGGCTACATCATAATGGCCTTAAGCTGTGAGTGTTTCGTTATGTACAATACAAAGAAATGCCAGTTGATGTATAGTGGGGTTTTAGGCATGTGCGGTACATACACAGTGAGGCATGTGCCCCTCCTGTCCAAGCTCCTGTACCTCCCACATACACACACTTCCCTACCCCTGAACTACTGTATCTCCCTATCCCCTTTCCTACTGGCCTTCTAGTAAAAAAATAATAATACAAAGGAGAGTGGACTGCCCACTCTCCTTTTACAAAAACTACAATGGCGTGATTGATACAGACAATGGCTCCAGTCAGGGCATGTTTTTGGAGAAAGATAAGCTGACAGCGGGGCCACGGAAGAGAGACGTGAGAAAGTGGAGGCGAGGGCCGATGTGCCAGCCTCATTGTCGTGACCTCAGGTGACATCAGAGGAGGAGGAGCAGCCTTCAGCCTCCTGTCTTGGTCGTTCTGTGCACGGCAGAGCGAACACACACACGTTGCAGCTTGACACCTGGAGCCATGTTGTTCAGTCTCCGCCATTGCCGGCTTATCTTCACGTTGGTTTACACAACTGATTTATCTGACTGGCGATTTGCAAATGCATGTTTTTCTCCCGCTAGCGGTGATAATATTTTATAGTCATCTGCGATGCAAAAGCCCCACCCTACTTCATTGATTTTGTTAACCGCCAATAAGCACAAAACCATGGCATCACAAGTGGCATTGATTGCACCCAAGATTTTAAAAGCAAAACAACACTATCTTCTATAGACCACTTTTTAAATGTTACAGCACTTCAGTATTTGTGTATTTGTTCAGTGGCAAGGATTAACCTGACTTCACAAGTTAAGTTCACGATGCAGCTTCCATCTGGGATCGGTCAAGCCCAACCGCTTAAAAAGCCCCTGTCCCTTTTTTCAAGTTACTTGGCAGGTGATTGGATCTTGGACTATCTGTCTATCACATGCTCACTCCAACCGATCATATTGACGTGTTTACATGACATATAGTAGCTGCAGCAGGAAGGTAAACACTAAACGCATGCTTGTTTTTCATGCAAGGCTTTGCGTCTGTATTTTGGACTGTTCACCCCAAAAATGACTTATTTTCTATCAATTACACACAAATTTATGGAGATTTTTCTGTTTTTGACTAAGCCAATAATTCTATGACCAGTGGAGTCTCCATTGAGTCTCCGCCGGTCATCAAATTATTAGTCTAACCTAACGCGGCACATTCTATGCTGCCCGGCGGATCTCGCCGGTTCCTCCGGCGTCTCTAAATGACGTGGAGGGTGACATGACTCCTGCTGCTGTCCGCTTTGAATAAATGAGGAAGTGATCCGCGGTGGAAAACGAGTGATAAATCATAGCGATTTTATAATTATAATGGATAAGCCTAAACAAACAAGTTCACATGAACAATACTGATGTAAAATAAGATATCTGAACGGCTACATTTATTTATACAATTAAAATGTTATGAACCAGGCAACCAGCACAGTTATAGGGGGGCTTGCCCAGGCTTATTTTTCTTCCGATCGCCAAAATAAGCCAGGGTTTCCGAGGCTATCAAATTATTGGTATGGAATAATGCTACAGTACAAACACTAAAAAATTCCAGGTTTTTATAGATGTTGATATTTGTGATATACATGTAACGGGGAGACAGAATCCCAAACAGCGGCACTTTTGCTCTGTTTGAACCGTTGAGTAGCAGACTCAAATGCTAAACCCACATGTGGTTGAGTCATAGGTAACTTCCTGGATCATAGGCCAAGTCAGCATAAATGTGTTCTGATGACATCACAAATAGAGAACAGAGAGAAAGAAGCGCCCACTCAGCTGCTCTCCAGCATGTGACATGAAGCAAAGACAGATCAGCAGGTTGTTTTCTTGGAATGACTGGTAATATGGAGGAGGGTCAATGTCTACTAATGCTGATAAAGATAAATGAGAAAGAGAAAGAGAGTGAGGGTGAGAGTGATTTGCAAGTATAAGCACCTCCAAGTCTTTTAGCCTATCAAGTTATTCTCAAATATTACATTGTAAATCAATAAGACCGACAGCAGACCCATTGTCAGAGTCATAGGTTAAAGGAACAAGTGACTCGAACAAGTGGCTAGAAATGTCCCACTGAGTTGTACCAACCATTATAGACTGAATGGATGAATAGTGAACTACGTAAGACTGCATCATTGTCTCCACCAGCCGAAGGCATGGGGGAGAGTATGTTTTCCCCTTCGTCCGTCCGTGTGTCCGTGCGTGCGTGCGTCCGTCCGTGCGTCCGTGTGTCCTCGCAGTTTGTGTGCAGCTAATCTCAGTCGCCGTTGGCCCGGTCGCTGCCAAAGTGAGCACACACATTCCCTGGATGCCAATCTAGAATCTCTGCCCTAAATTTTTCAAATGGGCCTTTTCTAGCGCCACCTAGTGGCCGATGTTCGCAAGACACATTTCTGTGCACTACTCTTACAGATTTTGTCCAAAAATCCTACAAATCGGTAGGCAGTATCTCGACAGTCATGTGATCGATATGGATTTGTCCGATTTTTCATATTCCATCCTGATTGGCTAAGATTGGCTTCCAAAGTTTGTAGGATTGAGCCGTTTTGATCAAAATGCCTCAAATCCCAAACGCAAAGTGCAATTATCACGAAATCGCGCACACACGTTCCCACTAGGTCGAGGAAGAAATGCCACTTCAAATTTTTGAAATCAGCCTCATGGTGGCGCTATAACAGGCCCATTTGTGGTTTTACCTATAACTCCACCGATCAGTTTCAAACTTTGTAAGCGCACTCCCTAGAGGCTAAGGATAAACCTTTGCCCTGCATTTTTCACATCAGCCTTTTATAGCGCCACCTTTGGGCCGACTTATGTAAAACACATCTTTGGATATTACTCCTTGAGATTTTATCCAACAAAGTTTGTAGGATTGAGCCGTTTTGATCAAAATGCCTCAAATCCCAAACGCAAAGTGCAATTATCACGAAATCGCGCACACACGTTCCCACTAGGTCGAGGAAGAAATGCCACTTCAAATTTTTGAAATCAGCCTCATGGTGGCGCTATAACAGGCCCATTTGTGGTTTTACCTATAACTCCACCGATCAGTTTCAAACTTTGTAAGCACACTCCCTAGAGGCTAAGGATAAACCTTTGCCCTGCATTTTTCACATCAGCCTTTTATAGCGCCACCTTTGGGCCGACTTATGTAAAACACATCTTTGGATATTACTCCTTGAGATTTTATCCAAAAATCACGCAAATTGGTACACAGTATCTCTATAGTCATGTGATCAAGTCCGATCTGTCTGATATTTCATATTCCATCCTGATTGGCTAATATTAGCTTCCAAAGTTTGCAGGATTGCTCCGTTTTTGAACAAAATGCCTCAAATCATCAACGCAGCTTGCGATTACCGTGAAATTTGCCACACATATTCCCACTAGGTCAAGGAACAAATGCTACCTTTTTCACATTGGGCTGTTATAGCGCCACCAGCAGGTAGACTTTAGCAAAACACATTTCTGGAACACAATGCTTCAAATCATGCATGCAGTGTCTGATTGCCATGAAAGATCTAAGCCTAAGGTGACAAACATATGCCACCCTTTTTACATTGGCCTATTATACAGTAGTACCGCCAGGACGCACACCCTGGTGGAGACCTGTGCTCGGAAGAGCACTGCTTCTAGTTTATTATGCTCCATACAAATGGAAAAAACGTAAGGACTCTCTGAAACTGGAAAGATGGGCTTCCATGTCATATCACCATGCTGTGTGTCAGATGTACCCACTAGCGACATACTCTATTAAACACACTATCACATTATCATAAACTACTAATAAAGTATGAGCTGATAATTAATACGGAATGTTAGTGCTTTCCGTGGACTTTGGACAATGTCCTGTTCTTCTTTTCTCTGAGATTTCTCCTCCTTTATGTGTGTACTAAGCTTTCAGACACGTGCAAAATGATCATATACTGTAGCTACCAATGGAGCGGTTTGCTGATGGTACCAGCTTTGAGCTATGTTTTTCTTTTTTGATCAGAGGTTTTATATGGGAGGCATGAGGTGGTTACACCCATCCGTCATTTCTCTGAACAAGTGCCTCTGTGGCTTTGGGCCATTCAAGGAAACTCTGTACGTCTGTAGCTTAAATGCTTGTCCAATTCCATCTGCTTTCTGTACACAACACCAGGCTAAACTAATACTGTGGTTCCCATCCACTCTTCCTCTTTGAAACCTGTGCCGGAGTGTGAACTGGTTTCTGAGGAAGCTTTTAACGCTTTGTTCTTAACCACGTCATGACATTTCGCACAGGGGCTACTGTATCGCACAGCACACACTTGACTCCAGTCAGCACTTGGACAAAGAAATAGAGACATGCTGCCATGGGGGTGTAAGGGAAACCAATAAATGCTTGGACACAAAGCAGGGAACTGTGGAGCAAACTGAGGAGGGAACCCTCACCCCTTGTTCCCTGAACGGTGAACACCTATTAGGTTTAAAACCTAACAGTAGTGCACAGGTGTTCTGCCGCAAATCAAATGAAGCCTTTAAAGTTGATGCAAAAAAAAAGCAGTGTTGGAACAGATTGTTAATTGAATAATATTGCACAGTTTCTGACCTACGCCATCATCATCACGCCACAAATTCTGGAATCTACCAATCAGCTGGTAGACACAAAGCCACAATCAGAATTCACGTTTGTGAGAGTCAACAGCTTGTCCTGTGGCAGTAAGAAGTCATTTCTGTTTTCTAAGATAGCAACATAAGAAAACGAGGCTTGCCTGGGCCATAAAACACCACCAGTGGACTAGGGCTGTCACAATTATTACATAATCGTCTAATCGTGATTATTTGACATAATCATGATTATTTTTCATAATCGTTTCCATGTCAAAAATAGTGGAAATAGCAGATCTACAAGCTCACAACGCGTCGCATCGCGACGCGTTGTGAGCTTGTAGATCGGCTATTTCCACTATCAATGTTCTTTTTTAAGTATAAAGTTGTCAAATATGTCAGTAATTTCTTCGTATATTTAGGTTATGTGTCATATCTACCATGCAACTTCAAAGCCTAAAAGCCAAACAGAAATGTAATAATCAACGTCAAAAACACAATTAAATCGCTAATCGCCAATTATTTGAATGACAATTAATCGTCATGTAAAATGTCATATCGTGACAGCCCTACAGTGGACTACCAAATCTGCTAGCTAATGCCAGCATGGTCATGTTTGGGATGCAGTCTGCTGGCTGGCCAGGAACAGTCCCAACCCCATACTGGTTACACACGTTATTCATTTCTTATCTACTTTTCTGAGTTCAGTTATCTTTGCCCTGTGCTTACTGTTTTTATGATGTACTGTATTACGCCAGGGCAGCAGTTTGTCTTTGTCTTTATCCACTTTGTGTTCTTTTTGTTGCATATACAAGGTCAAGGTTGTGGCTCCTTTTGTTGCTTTGTCAGTGCCAGTAATGACTGAGTCAAGTATGATGACAATGTGTGAGCTGCACATGCACAGTCAAGGACATAGGATTTATGCACAAGTGTGTGAGCACGTGTGAGAGAACTCAAAATGGAACGTGTGTGTCTTCACTGTATGCACATCTGTGTGTTTTGTGGTGCACAGTGTACACATGGCGACCTGCTTATGATGTAGCAGGACCCTGTGAATAAGCAGAGCTGGCACCCTTTGGCCTAAATGTATGCTCCGTTGCACGTCGGTGCTGCTCGCCGAGTATAGCAGACTTCTCACACCGCATCACAACCGTGGCACATTATGAGCTTGTAGGTCTCCTATTTTCAACATGTGACAAGTATGAATCAGGCGCACGTGCGTGCACACACACAAATGCTGAGCTAAACCTCGCACAATCCAGCCATCCTGTCCTATGCACGTGCAACACCATGATGTAAATCACGTCTCTTTATCAGGCAGGCAAATGAGGTTCATGACTTCTGAGGAGAACAGTCAGCGCCCTGCCAAAAGATTTCACACTTCACAATCAAAGGCAGAATCAAGAAACACATGAATGCCAAGTATTATACTAGAGGTTTGGGCCCTCACAGTTATGTCGCACTGCCAACCGACTGATAACCTATGCACATACTGTATAATATATGGAGATCTGTGTATGTGTCATCTGTCAACTTCTGTTGGCATGCTGATCCATGTACACTTCTACTGACTCACTGAGTATTTGGGTTATTTTTTATGCTATGTTGATTAATTGAATTTCCTCAATGGAAACAAGTTTGGGGTTATCATTTTAGACCAAACGTATGGCTGTATTTGTGCTTTTGCATTTCTGCATTTCTGTCTAAAAAAGTATTCAATAAATCAATGAAGCTCCGTCTCTTCAGGTAACAGCTCCTACCACAACCAATCCCTGCCGATGGTGACCCATCCAGCCGATGAAGAATACGGCGACTACATCTTTGACGAGGAGCTGCCCCAGGGCGCAGTGGTGGGTCTAGGGGACGGCGTGGAGATGAGGCCCCTGGATCATGTGCCCATAGACGGGCACACGAGGATGAACGGCTGGCTGATCTGTAAGGAGCAGGACGAGATGCTGAACCTGGCCTTCACCGTGGGCTCCTTCCTCCTGTCCGCCATCACGCTGCCCCTCGGTATCGTCATGGACAAATACGGACCTCGTAACCTGCGACTGCTGGGCAGGTAAAGCCGGCCATAGCATTTTTAACCACTCAATCCCTCTAGTTCTACTGAAATGGACTCTGGCCACTTCTTTCCGTTAACACCAAATCCTTTCCCCCAAAATAGCCGATCTACTAGCTCAAGACGCGTCACAATGCAACACGTTTTGAGCTGGTTGATCTGCTATTTTTGGCGAATGTTCCCCCGAGCATAGGCATGTTGAGGTTCAAGTGGAAGATGCTGTTAAATGTTTTTTCTAGGTTTCTTTAAAGATTTTTATAGGAAGATACAATATGAGTTTGTGTGACATGATGTTATCTCTCTTTAGTACATGCTTTGGTTTCTCGTGTCTGCTCATCGCGTATGGAGCCTACAATCCTAATGGTAAGTGGAGTCTGATTTGATGATTTGCGACATTTGTGAGGTGTTCAATATATTTGATGTGGATGTTTATAAATATACAGAGATTTTTATAAATATAATTTCACTTTATAAAATATATTTTCTCTAATTTAGAAACATCCAAAATGTGTATTGTTATATATTATATATTATTCTGTGAATTGTGTTAGAGAGTATTTTATTAGTTTGTATGTTTAGCTGTAAGCATTATTATTATTATTATAAATTAAATATTTGAAAACAGGTTAATGATGATTTAAACATTTCAAAGAAGATCATGAAACCTTATCCAGGCATTATTGTCAGTGTTGCCAACTACAGGTTGAAACTGTTCAACCTGCAACGCCCCAAAACAAATGACATCAACTGTACACTGAGAACTGATCAGCCTATCACAGACAAATACAACAGCCACACTTTGTTTGATTTTCTTTGGTGTGCAGTGGCTCACAGCAATGTGTTTCATTACTTTGTGTACCAGCGATTCCCAACCTGTCGTCGACTGGGGCCGGGTTCCAATGATCCAAACTAAAACACAATTGATTGATCATTAATATAAAAACACGCTCTGAAAATGCAGGCGGCAAACACATCTGACCACTTATCAGATAAGTGGTCAGATGAATGTTCACCCCCAGATTAGGGACGCTAGGGTCCATGGCATTTGTTTAATTTATTTGTAATCTGATTGTATCTGTTTTAATTCACAGAACTTTCTGTGCTCATATTCATCGCTCTGACTTTCAATGGCTTTGGGGGCATGTGCATGACTTTTACCTCTCTCACGGTAAGTCTGTGTGTTCATTTCAAATGTTGACAATAGGCAATCTACAAGCTCACAGTGTGCAGCATTGGCATCGCAATGCACTGTGAGCTTGTACATCTGCTATTTTCACTATTATTTATATTTTTTGAAAGATTTCTGGAAAGTCTTGTTTTTCTAAATGTCTACATTTCAACACAGCAATGCATTGATGTTAAAAAGTAAATGTACTTTGTAAGTTGTAGTTTTTAATACTTAAAAGCATGTACTTTGAATACTTATCTTTTTTGGAGCGGTGTGCTAGCACAGCTCCCTTTGTGTGGCTTTGTGTGTCCAAATTGTGTTGGTCAGCACGGCGGCATATGCGCATGCACGGACTTTTACCGTGTCCAAATTGTGTTGGTCAGCACGGCGGCATCTGCGCATGCGCGGACTTTTACCACACACACACACACACACACACACACACACACACACACACACACACACACACACACACACACACCCGTGATAGCCGCTAGAGTGGAGGCTCACGAAGCATGCAGCCACCGTAGCGAGCCACGGGCAATCAAGAATTGACACATGTCAATATATAAATTGGTGAAAAAAAAGTCAGGGACTATTCTATTCTCTTCCCCCTGCCACGGGAGGTTAATGTTGTCAATCTGTGGGTCAAGACCCGCAGAGAGGTCCCCAAAATATGTATATTCAATATTCAATTATATATATATATATATTTACCTGGAACTGCTCAAATTCACCGCTCCACTTCGAACCGAGGTTTGATTTTTTTTACAAGTGCTTTGACTGAAGTACACATGTGACTGAGCAGTTTTCACTTGTACTGGGGTTGGGATCTTTGTCCACTACTGCTGTTATTCCTGTGTTGTTGTTTTGTTTTTCACTGGCTGCCCTGTGGTGTACTCTGTCCTCCTGACAACAAGACACATCCTGACTTTGGACAGGAGGAGTGCGGGGAGGGAGGGAGGATGGTGTGGTTCATTATCACTCTTCCAATAAGAAATCCATCCTCTCTCCCTGTTGTGGCTTGATAGGGACAACATGAAAGCTTATCCCTTGTTTATTTGTCTGTCTCCCACAGTTTCTCACTCACTCACACACACACACACACACACACGCACGCACGCGCGCACACACTCACACATGCGCGGCGCGCGCGCACACACATTAAACTCACTCGAGAACAGGGAGGCAACTGGAGAACACATTGGGATCAAATTCCTGATTCAGAGCTGCATCTTGTGTGTAAATAAACAGAATTCATTTGCAGTACAATGAATTCACAGTGAATCCAAAGTTCTATGCAGCAGAAATCTGTGATGTCACTGAATTCAAGTCTTGGCAGGGAGGGTTGCTCAGGTTTGAGAAGGAATACCAATTATTATTGTCCAAGGTCAATCGTCAGACTTATAAAAACATCAACATAATTAATTATGTACCTTTCAAAGCAACTTCACAAAGTGAAGTGAAATATTGCTCCATTTGTAATGTACACTTTCTGAGTTAAAGGCCGTAAGAGTCCCTTGCGTTCTTACGTAACTTCCTACTGTCTGTAACTATCACTCATTCAGCTCGGGACCCCTTGGAACCCTGTCAAGGATCCCTGGGGTTCACGGTCCCCACGTCAAGAACCATTGAAATTGTGTGTCAATACACAATTGAACTTAAAATCTAAAATGAACCTAAACAAGCATTAAAATAAATAAATAAAAGGAAACAGAGAAGCTTGGTAGGATTCACTCAAGTTCACAGGGTCAACACGCTCCTTTCTTTCCTTCCTTCACGGTCCTCTGCCCCCCCTTTCATTCTCCTGTCCCCTATCTCTTTTGTATCAGTGGTTCAGTCTGCAGTGACCCACACCACAATCCTGGGTTGTACCATGGTGACGCCGTTCACAAGAGAGGGGTGCAGTGCCAGTAAATCTCCCAATAAACTGCTCACTTGCCGCATCGCTTTAGGGCTCTGAGATTCATCCCTATTATGTCCTTCTGTAACTGTTGCACCTAAATCTCCCTCTACTAAGTTCATGCTTTGTTTGGACAGTATTAGTGGCTGCCCCCCTCTGTCAGTGATAAAGGGAAAAACATGAATTAGGGGACTGTTTTTGTTCTACGGTCTCCAGAGTGTTTTTCCTGCATGGGTGTTGAAACCGTTTTGTGCTTCTCTGTTACCTATTAAACACCCTTCCCTCGCTCTTCCCTGTTGCGTTGATGTACTCCTCAAATGTCAGGTCAAGACCAACTTTATAGTGTTAGAGGACGTCTCATGCTTCAGGAAACAGTGACTGGTCTTATTAGAGAGAGAAGGGAGGGAGAGAGGGGAGAGAGATAATACGCAGGCGAGTGAGAGAGAGAATGGGGACAGAGCGACTGAGAATGGGGAAAAGAGAGAATTGGGACAGAGAAACAGAATGGGGCAAGAGAAAACGGGGAGAGAGCGGAAGAGAGAAACTGTATATCAAGGGGGGGAAATGCAAATGAAAAAAATGGTGAGAGGTGGTAGTTGAGTAATATATATATATATTTTTTTCATGTTAGGATGTGTTCAGCACCTCTGTAGCAGGTTAATAATCATCAATATTCATTAATCTATCTGGGGCACACTGTCGTTAGTCCGTCATGCCCTGCTGACTGCAGTGTTGTTGGCTAACAGACAGTGGCCCTCAGGGGCCATATTATAGGGCTCAGAGCTCCCGCCAGCCTGGTCAGGTCACCTTTCCGCTCCAATATAACAGATAAGCTAGTTTAAAGTGTATTAGAAATACTTGTATGTAACTTTTGGCACTGACAGCAACACTGCATTAACCACATTACCTATTTTGGGCAAATGTTCAAAAATAGTTTACTTTTTTCTTATATTTTTTATGTTTTCAAAGATTTTCACATTTTCTCAAAATGTTCTTAAAATAGACAGTCTACAAAGCTCACAACACTTATTTTACTGTGTAGATGCAATCATTGCTACTTGGGTGTGCATACATTATACCCTCTCTCCCCTTCAAATTTAGACTCTTTCTCTCCTCTCACACTGTCTGTGTTATCCCCCCCCCCCCCCCCCCCCTCTCTCTCTCTCTCTCTCTCTCTCTCTCTCTCTCTCTCTCATAGTTATGTAATTGAGTGTTGGTCCTTGTTGTTGATCAGCCGCTTGAAGACAGAGCAGTTTGTGAATACCTTTGTAATTGCCCCACACACACACTAGTGTCTGTTTTCCCTCTCTTCCCGTCAGTTTTTCTTCCATTCTCTTCAAAGACATGGGAATAACAGCCTCTGAAAAGAGGGGGGAAACATTGCTACTTATCTTACCTAGATTGATTGTTGACACGTCTCTCTCGGCTTTCACACTCTCAACTCCTCCAGTTTGATCAGTGTGTGTGTGTGTGTGTGTGTGTGTGTGTGTGTGTGTGTGTGTGTGTGTGTGTGTGTGTGTGTGTGTGTGTTTCTCTGGTGGCCTTTCAGCCGTGCAGGCGTGCTACTAATTACTTGCCTCAGTGTGGGCACCCTAGTGTCACAGGGACCAGGGTACCGTAGCCCCCTTGTCTGTCACCAGCCAAATATAGCACACCATGTTCTTCTCTCTGGACATAAAAGAAACAACAACATTGTCCTATTATTGAAGACTTGTTGTGAACTACTGTAGACAGACTCCAAATGAAGGAAACATTTTCATGTCAATGACCCCAAAATGGACACCTATTATTAAAGAGAAGATTTCACATATAACAGATCTACAAGCTGAAAACGTGTCGCTCCATGACACCTTTTGAGCGTGTAGATCAGTTTTATTTGAATGGCTGAAATATAAAATGGACCCCTGAAAGCCAATACATGCTCTTTCCGATGGTGATATATCTACAAATGTACATCATTTTTAACTTCTGATGTGCAGTGTCAGAACCCCACTTTGAGAACCAGTGCAGTAAGTTATAGGGTTGATGTTGATATAACACAAAAGACAAATCTGTTGTTTCACAGCTTCCCCTTGTTTCTCTTTCTCCTCCATAGCTGCCAAACATGTTTGGGGACCTGCGCGCCACCTTCATTGCCCTGATGATCGGGTCCTATGCATCCTCAGCTGTCACATTCCCTGGTCTTAAGGTAACAAACAGCCCATAGTTACCATAAAATAAATGGTATTCATTAAAAACTAATCCTGTGCCCGGGGGTGTGCAATGAGGGATTGAATGTAGGAGTCTCATAATGTTGGAGAACCCAGACCGCTGCCTGTTGGGCAGAATAGTGTCAGAATAGTGGCATTTATTTAGCACGTATTGAACGATTACAAAGTGTAACAATTATACAATTGTAAGCCTTATTGAGATTAAGCCAGAATTATACGTGGCATGCCATGGGCTGAACATAGTGTGTCAAATCGTGGGCATGTAGATCTTCGGATTGTTGTTGTAAAATTCCATTATCTAGTCTTTATCTTTATTAATAAATGAAAATATTTTTTCCCCTTTAAGAAGATACTCTAGCTCATTTCCTTGAGTGTTGTTGTTCTTTCATCCTTTCATCTAGGCCTAGTATAATAGAAATGTGCAAATCTTATTTTATTGTATTTTATTATATATTTTCAGATACACTGAGGATCCCTTCATATGAAATATACAGTACGATATATACTGTAATTCGGCTTTGACATGAATGTGCAGTAGTTGACTGGACCTGATCTTTTGTGTGTAGGTGCTCTATGACCTTGGTATACCCTTTATCACCATCCTGGTGGCTTGGGCGGCGTGTTCCGGGATCGTCTTCTTGAACTGCTTCTTGAACTGGCCCCTGGAGCCCTTCCCAGGACCAGAGGACATGTGTTACACGTTAGTATCTATTTTATCATCTTGCAGTCTGCAGGGAGGCTGGCAGTGTTTTATATATCCAGAATATACATATTATTTACATTCAAAGTACCACGAGTGAACATAAGGTGTAGTATAGCAAGAACTGTACAAACGAGCCTTCAACCTATTTCTTTTTGTTTTCTTTTTCTTTCTTTATGTTCCTTGTATCTCATATTGTTTTTTTTAAAGCTCCTTTGATTGAGAATTCTTGTGCAATATGTGCAACGAAGCATGCAGTGTAATGGCAGGTGAAACTCCAGGTCAAAGTCAGACTGCTGATAAATAATGTAGCAGAGGTCAGCTAAACTCACTCCTCTGGTGGAAATGTTACCCTCACTAATCTGACCGCATGCTTAGGACAGTGATGGAAGTACTCACATGTTTTAAATATACTTAAAGTACCAAAAGTAAAAGTAACCATTGTGCTTAATGTCCAATTTCACATGTTAAAAATGTATAAAAATGAAAATACATTGCGACACATTGTGAGCTTTTAGATCTGTCATTTTCAATTGCCGAAATAGGACTGAAGTGGTTAGTGTGTTTGTAATAATAATCAAAATCTACAAAGTAACTATTAACTAACGTTTTCATGTAATTTCCTCTAAGATGTAATAGATTAGAAGTAAAAGTTCAGAATTTTGCGATGCGTTGTGAGCTTGTAGATCGGATATTTTTTGCCAAAGACATTTGGTAGAGTTTATTTATTCTTTATTCTAAAAGGACTGTATCAAGTACGTTATTTCCAGGTCGTTTTACTCATTTAAATGGAACCGGATATGAAGCTCGGCAAATAAAAGGTGAATTGGTCCCAGTGCATGACGGAGGACGATTTCACGTTAAATTTAAATCTCCGCGATACGATTATTGTGAATGTTTTTATCACGATAAACAATAATATCGTTTATCGGCCTCGTCCCACGTCAGGTGCACACAAGAGTGTGGAGTGCAATTTAACTTCCTGTTTTCCTAGTTGTCATTGCGAATATACAGTACAGTGCTGACAAAACAAAGACCGTCAACTTATCCACACATGTTTATGACGAGACAGGTTCATGTCAATCCAAAGATTTTTCAAAATGTACTGAAAGGGGTAAACGGATAAGAAAGATCAATTGTGCACAGATGAACCTCGTGCAATGGTGAACAAAGTACGCAACAGTACTTGAGTCAAATATTACTCAACTACAAGTGAAAGTTTCTCAGTCAATTTTCTACTGGAGTTCTTGCTTTTAAAAATGCTCAAGTATTCAAAGTTTTTATGTAGGCCTATACGAAATTACAAATTACATTTTCTTTTTAACTTAAAAAAATACTATTTTCCAGAATGTTTCCAAAAATATCAATCGTGAAAATTGCTGATATTCAAGCTCACAACACGTTGAACTTGTGTTATAAGTATCCAAAAATACAAATACCTGAGTACAAGTACAGCATACTTAATGTTCTTTGTTACTGTCAACCACTGACCTTGTGGCTCTGACAAACTGCTCTCCACCTGAACAAGCTCAGTCTTGCTCCTGATTGCTACTGTACAACAGCACAGCCCTCTGGTAGGCCACAGAACTACAGGAATACAGTTAGAATGGGTTCAAATACTGTAGTGTACAAGAATGGCTTGAAATACATTTAGAACATTTTCTCTCTATCTCTCTCTCTCTCTCTTTCTCTCTCTCTCTCTCTCTCTCTCTCTCTCTCTCTCTCTCTCTCTCTCTATATATATATATATATATATATATATATATATATATATATATATATATATATATTCCTCTCTCTCTCTGTGTTGAGATGGAAACACAAGGAAACATTGGATAATATAGAAGAGATGGGTAAGGTGGGACTTGAAAAGGAGGTAAAGCAGGACATGCTGCTTCCATTCCAACATGGTCTTGTAGGTGCAAACAACACAGGTATCAGAAGTTTGTCAAACGGCTCGTATATAAAGTGATATATTTTTATGTCCTACCGTAACACTTTGTCCTAAGTATTGTAGTATAGGGACCTACATACAGTAAGTATCACAGTATGTGGACCTGCAACATGAAATATGACAAGGGACATCAACATTACAGTTTTTTGATGCTCCTAAGCCACAAAAAGGAGCCAAATCCACAGAAGAAGCACCATTGTTGGCTCCAACACACTCTCATGACTTCTTGCACGTCCTGGGACCTAGGGTCGTAACAGTGTATAGCTAAAATAACTCATTTGTTACCACCATGTGTGATGTTTCGGTCGTCAGCTCATCACATTACACGGTGGGATTACATTTTTGGCCTCTACTCCCTCCTTTGACACACTCTGTTCTTGTTCTCTTTCACTCCCCGCCTCTCTCCCACCTCCTTCACCTCTTCATCACAGTATCAAGGTCAAGTTCAGCTGGATGGGCTTCGACCACAAGATCACAGGGAAGCAGTTCTACAGTCAGGTGACCACCGTGGGACGCCGTCTCAGCGTGGGTCACAGCCTGAAGCAGAACAACGAAGTGGCCGTGAAAGAAGGCAACAAGCTCTGCCTCTCCACCATGGACCTGGAGGTGGAGTGCAAGCCCAAAGATGAATGTAAGGATAATACAGTCCTTAGTCATCAGTCGTAGATCCTATACAATATATAGACAATGAACACATTGAAACATTAAAATGAATTAACATACCAATATTGAACTTCCACTCTGGACACCAAATAAGAAATAAGAACCAAATCGTGGTTGTCTCTCTCCCTGATCCACTATCGTTAGCTAACTTTATGTTAACTGCAGCAAACAAACGAACAAACCAATTTTGTATTTAATTTTTATGTTTTATTTTTGTATTTTTTTACTTAGTTTGTATTTGCAGATTTTCATTCACAGTTATGGTCACAGTGCATGGGGTTCATATGTAACATTTTCAAGCATCTTATTCCAATCTATTCATCAATATCCATCATTGTTAGAGGTATCATCTTGTTGGGTTCTATATTCAGTCCATTTCTCCCATCTTTCGAGGTCTCATGCAATCTCAAGTTAGTTTCTCCATTATAAATATCTCCTCAACAATGCTCAGCCACTGCTCACAAATTGGAGGATCTGCTTGGTACCACAGCCTTGTAATTGCTTTTTTACTATAGCTGCCAATAATATTTTAACAAGTACATATCTGTGTATTATCCAAAAAAAAACATTTCATAGGGTTCACTAAAAAGAAACCATTCCCTCTGTGTGTGTGTGTGTGTGTGTGTGTGTGTGTGTGTGTGTGTGTGTGTGTGTGTGTGTGTGTGTGTGTGTGTGTGTGTGTGTGTGTGTGTCTGTGCGTGCGTGCGTGTGTGCGTGCGTGCGTGTGTGTGTGCGTGCAGCTCAGTCCTTCATGCAGACCATCACCACACCCATCTTCATCCTCAGTCTGGTCACCATGTCCATCACACAGCTACGTCTCATCTTCTACTTTGGAGCCATGAATAACATCCTGGAGGACCTCTCTGGTGGAGACCTCAACACAGGTGTGTGTGTGTGTGTGTGTGTGTGTGTGTGTGTGTGTGTGTGTGTGTGTGTGTGTGTGTGTGTGTGTGTGTGTGTGTGTGTGTGTGTGTGTGTGTGTGTGTGTGTGTGTGTGCGTGCGTGCGTGCACATTCATGTGCATTTGTGTGCTGGTCTGAATGTAACACAGTCTGATTAATCCCATAGATGTACTTAATGTCTTATATAATAAATAAATGAATACAGCAGTTAAGCACATTTTCTGCTGCACAGGCCGTTATTTAATGGCATTTTTAACTAGTTTGGTGTTGCATGCAAGACTACAGTGGTCTGCTTTAGTAAGAAGCAGTGATTATGATTCATGATGTCAGACCAACTGGACTCACTGGGTTATCATTTGATTTGCAGTGGAGAGAATGGAGCTGGGTAAGACTATAGTAGATAACATTTAGCATTAACACCAGTGTTCACTTTAAACCTGTGGTTTTCAACCAGATTTCCCCTGGACCTCCTTTTTGCGTCTTTCATTACGTAATGATCAAGCAATGGTTCTCAAACTCTTTAATTTCAAGGACTCCCCAGTTTGGTGTGCATTAGGACCGGAGGCCCCTATAACTTTGAGAGTGTACAAATGGAACCAAAAGGACACGTAAGGTCCATTTGGTTACTGACTTGTAAGGGTCCATTTGGTTCCTAACCATCAAAAACTTAGCTGGGGATTACCTGGAACCCCCTCAAGGACCCCTGGAGCCTGGACCACACTTTGAGAACCACTGATAACACAATTGTCCTCAATGGAACATGACCCCACTTTGGGGTCCCGGCCCGCTGGTTGAAAAACATTGTTTCAGAGTTAGCATTTAACCATAGCATTTGTGATTACAGACAATGATGTTTCAGTAGAGTAACTCTAGCCAAGTTCACCATCACCGTCTAACACTGTATTAGACACACTGTAATAAACCTTTCATTTAGACATTAACTGTACATAACTTCACTCCATCTCAACCCTTGTTTATTGTCCTGTTAATGGTCTGTCTTGGAGCTTTAAATGAAACCTCCTGAAAAGAGGATTTGCAATGCAGTAGTACTTATTTTACTTTATTTATTCATTTGAGCGGTGCTCCTGGAACAGGAGCTATAGCTCCAACATCTGGCTTTGTCCGGTCAAAAACCAGGGGCAAAACCTGTTAAAAAATGTCCTGTCCGGGGCTTAAGTAAACTGAAGCACGGCTACATCAGGCCTAGATATGGCCTACATCCTAGCACAAACAGCTCAAAGTTGGGCTATAGTACTCCAGCTAAAATAAGCTTTGAAATAACCTCTCTGTGCACGTCGATTATGTTGTGTTGAATTGGTTATAGATCAAATCCCACCAGAGCATTCTTCCTGTGCATGCATTCCATTACACCGTGTCCCTCTCAACTGTCAATCACCATACAGCAAACATACAAAAGGGAGAGGATTGGATCCACCACTCACCTTTATTAAAATGGCTTTCCCCACCACACATGTACTATCTCCCTGACCCCTCTGTTTCTGTACCCCCAGTCACCAATCAATCATTTTCTCTCCATCTCTCCTCTAGTCACAGCATTCTCTCTTTCTCTTCATCCTGTTCTGTCTCTGTCTCTTTTCCAGTGAGTCTCTACTCCTCCATCTTCGGCTTAATGCAGCTGCTGTGCTTGATGACCACCCCAGTGATCGGACAGATCATGGACTGGAAACTAAAGGAATGCGATGACGGAGAACAAGAGAAGGAGCCCTCCAGCAAGTGAGTCACTTTCATCTCTTAAGTCCAAATGGAAAGACCAAGTAAATGGTCAAAGTAAGTGGCGCATTTCTTTAGCGCCTTTATCCAAAACACTTTACAATCACCCATTCACCCACACATAAAGCGTGAAAGAAGGTTTTAGAGTGTAATAAAGTCCATATGATTATTATTGCGACCGTCAGGTTGCAAGTTACTATGACAAACTCCATCGGCTGTCTGTCTGTCTGTCTGTCCATCTGTCCGTCACGTCACACTTTTGCCCTACTCTTATCTCCGGCACCGTTGCCCCTATCCATGCCAAACTTTGAAAACACACTCCTTGGATGGCAACTCACAACCTCCACCCCATTTCTTACATGGCCCTTTTCTAGCACCCCCATCTGGCCGATTTTCTTCTACAGATTTTGGCCTAAAATCACGCAAAGCGGTACACAGTATCTCTAAAGTTATGTCATCAACATGGATCTGTCCCATTTCCCATATTCCCTCCTGATTGGCTACGATTCCCTTCTAAAGTTTGTGTATGCGACCTCGCGATTAGGGAGTCTTACTGGTTATTATTATTTTGTATTTATTTTAGGCTGTTTTATTAACACATCTGGTGCCAACCCCGAGTTTCCCGAGTTTGTATTGATACCAACGCTGTGCCAACCCCGAGTTTCCCGAGTTTGGGCCGTTTTTGAATTTCTTTTTTTTTTTTTTTTTTCAATTTTTTTTTTGGACCTCCAGAAATGTATTAGGCATGATCGCGATCGCGAAATTGCATGTTTAACCCCCATACCAACCCATTCTTTCAAACATGGCAGCCATGTTTGTTTACATCTGAAGAAAACATAATGGCCCATAAATCATGAATGCCTGAACGGATTTCCAAGCGGATTTTTTGGTTTGAAAGCTGTGAACAGCATCTACACACGTGGTGCATCATCTAGGCATGGGCGTGCACTTTTTACACAATTGCACAATGGACGACTACCGGCTCCGCCCCCTCCAAAAGCTGCCTCCGCCACTATCACAGCGCGCCGCTATTGGCTTCATTCACTTCAATGGGAAATACGGCGGATTGTACACACATTTTACACATTAAATATTAATTCCGTTTTGGACCCAGAGCTTCGAAATCTCTTCCAATCCATCAACAAGGCCTGGATCTGCATTGGAAAAAATATTTAGACCTTTACACTTTTAAAACAATACGACATAGGAATATATAAGGTCGCAGCAGAGGAATAAGGAACATGTCCATGATTGCTGGACCACAGAAAGCCGTTTCAAACCAATTTAAATATGAATGGACTGTATTGGCCTAAACGACAATAACCCATGACTACAAACACCTTATTTGTTATGTTAAATAGCAACTGATATGTAATGTACGTCTGTGAATGTCTGAATGAACAGGGGTAGCGACGCGAAGTGTTGTATTTCAACTCTGCTTTCGACTGCAGGCTGTGGGTAGGGGCGTCACAAGGGGGGGAAAAGTGGGACTGACTTACCAGGGCCCACGGTGGAAGGGCCTTAATTATTTTAGACTTTATCGATTGAAAAATAGCAGATATACAAGCTCATAGCGCGGCACTGAGTGCCACGCTGCGAGCTTGTAGATTTGCTATTTTTGAAATCCCACGATGAAGAACATTCATGTGGGCCCACAGCGAATCCTTGTACCCAGGGCCCAGAATTTGATGCGACACCCTCTCCCTCTGCAGCTCGGCAGCTAAACTTGTCAGGAATCGCGAACATTTCACGCCAGAGATATCAAATGTTATAGATAAGATTTATAAGCAATCGGCATGATAAGAAACATGTAGCCTACATTTGAAGCAGTTTATTCTGGTTGGTTGTTTGTGTAATGGAGAGTAATAGCCTCTAAACTAATCAGTGAAAAGTGAAAACGGTATAGGTCCAGCAGACAGGCGATTTCCTCATTCTGCTGTTGCGTCCTTATATATTCCTTTGTCGTATTGTTTTAAAAGTTTAAAGGTCTACATATTTTTCCAATGCATATCCAGGCCTTTGTTGACGGATTGGACGAGATTTCGAAGCTCTGGGTCCAAAACGGAATTAATATTTAATGTGTAAAATCCGCTGTATATCCATTCAAGTGAATGGTGCGGCTGTGATTCTCGTCGGAGGTCTCGGCGGAGAGGTGGGGGCGGAGCTCCCGGTAGTCATGAATTACATGGAAGTCTATGGTAACCATGGCAACGCGAGACATTGAAGAGAAAAAATCATTGCAACATAAGTGTTAAATGGCAGTCAAGTTAATCTAAATCTTTCTTTCCTGTAATTTGACCCTGTCTCTTCCCACAATCCAGGGGCGAGCCCAAGAAAAAGCGCAGAGACAGAAAGATCCAGAAGGTGACCAATGCCTTGCGAGCGTTTGTCCTCACTAACATGCTATTGATAGGATTTGGAGTCACCTGTCTCGTGCCCAACCTTCCTCTGCAGGTGAGCGGTCCACTTACTTTGAATTGGGACATAAACGTTCATAAATGGCCTTATTGAGTAACAGAATGTAACCACAGCTGATGGCCTCCAGATAGACTTTCAAGGCTATTAAATGGCTGAATGAGTCACAAAATGACCGAATTAGTCATTTTTTTGTTACATTTCATTAATTTGCTTCTTTTTTGTTTCCTCAGGTTGTGTCCTTCTTACTGCACACTGTGGTCAGAGGATTTGTCCACTCTGCTGTCGGCGGTCTCTACGCTGCTGTGTAAGATGAATGCACGCACGCACGCACGCACGCACACGCGCACACACACAAACACACACACATACACACACACACACACACACAGTCACAATACAGTAAACACACAAGAATCCGTACTCAATTCTTGTGCTTATTCTTCAGATATGCTCAGGCACCAGGAACCTTTAATGCAGTTGATTTAATTACATTTATTGTTTTAGTTACATAATACTGTTTGCATAGTTATTGCACAAAGATATAGATAATGTCAGCAGAATCAGGTCAGGCCATTGTCCGGTGTTGGCCTTTCACACATGTAGGAAACAGCTGGAGAATATCAGTTTCAGATACGTTCACACATACTGTAACAGTAAATATTCTGTTTGATAAGGTGAGGGCCGATGGTAGACGCACATACAGTATTAGCAACTCCCACAGCATGAGGGAGATGCACCGAGCAAATGTGACCTTTTTAATTCATTTTCTTCCATGAAACATGACAGATTTGAAAATGAAATATGTCATATATTGTTTGGAATTGAAGTGACAAGCAGGTACAAGTAGTGAAATGTTGGCCTACAACATAACAGCTCAGCATGTTATCAACAGTGCTGACAAAGTGCTGACATGGAGACTCTGGAGTCTGCTATCTAGAACAGTGGTTCTCAACCCTTTTACCCATGACCTCCCAAAACAATCATATTTGAACTGGTGACCCCAACACCCCGATAAGCACTTGGAATGTAGGACTTGAGGCATTACATTTTGTTTCACCCTACGGATAAATATTGTGAAAATATCAGATCCATGAGCTCACAAGAGCGGCTATTTTCACAATTATTTCCTCTTTCTTATATTATTTGACAATTCTGCCAATGCTTTACCAGTTTTTATAGTAGAGTTTGTTGATTACCTTTTTCTCCCTTTTCTGAGGTATTACAAATGTCTTAAAAATCCTTAAATTGTCACGTCACTTCACTGTTGGAGACCCCAAAATCTTGTAGGGACCCACCCGCCTTGGGGTCCTGACCCACAGGTTGAGAACCACTGATCTATAGAATGTTAGTGAGCAGAAAATATGTTTGTTTTATTATGAGTCAGATTCATAACAGCAAGTTTCGAAGTGCCATCACACTGAACAAAATGCTTGATTCTCGTGACCCAAATGTTTAGTAGAATAACTGACGCATGCTGAGAAAGTAGGATAACTGAGTAGGTTTATTGTTCTTCATATTTAGATAGTCGAGTGTAGAGAGACAGGAAACCATGGGCAGAGAGAACAGAGACACGCAACTCAAGACCAGGATTCCAACACGGTTCCTCGCAGCTCACAAGGAGCACATGGTCTTTGCACAAAATGGCTGAGCCACCAGGCTCCCCAGAATGACTGAGTTTAATAGCAAACTAACTAATAATTTATAACTTTTTCTACAGCTATCCTGCAGATCAGTTCGGTAGTCTAACAGGCATGCAGTCCCTGGTCAGCGCTCTCTTTGCTCTGCTGCAACAGCCCCTGTTTATGGCCATGATGGGACCCCTGGAGGGAGACCCACTATGGGTAAGAATACACACAAACTGTACTGTACACATACTGGACACTGCTACAGTAGCAACAGGAACGTAGTCCTATGTACTATACGAGTACAGTGTCTGAACATTTTTATAAAATGTGGGGACATTGGAAGGGAGACAAACACTCACATGCGCGCACGCACACACACTCTCTCTCTCACTCTTGCTCTCTCTCTCTCACACACACACACACACACACACACACACACACACACACACACACACAATATACAACTTTGGCATTCAGGAGAAGTTTAAGAAACATGAACCCCAATCAACCGACAACAAAGTGAGTGTTCGAGTAATTTGAGAGCTAGGAAAACAATGTCCTTCAAAGTAACAAGTAGAATCTAGAAATCACTCTTTCTTTCTTGCTCTCTTTCTCAAACACACACTTGTGTGCATGCACACACTCACTCATATGCACACATGCACGCACACATGCACACACAATTTCCAATGGGTTCACTAAAACGAAACATTTTCCCACCAGGTGAATGTTGGACTTTTGGGAGTCAGCATGCTGGGCTTCCTTCTTCCTCTCTACCTGGTCTTCTACAGACGCGCGCTCTACAGGGAACAACGCGAGAAGGAGAACAACGCCAAGATCTACTTGAAAATCAACGGCTCTGAATTGCCTGAGGCCTATGTCTAGAAGACCAGGTGAAAGAAAGACGGACACGGAGAAAGAAAGATCCCTATACCCCCCCCCCCCCCCCTTCACACAAACACACACACACACACACACACACACACACACACACACACACACACACACACACACACACGCATGCACGCACGCACGCACGCACACACACTGAAACACAACTTGTCATATCACTCCTCCAAAAGACTCACCAAGGACACCGATGCTACAGTTGTAGCGGAGCCAGCTAAGGAGAGAAATTATAATTGTGGAGGGTAAAACAAACTGAAAAACATTTTTAAAAGAGAGAGAGTGAGAGTGGAAGGAAAGACTGTGAAAGGGAAGAGGTTTGTCCCCTCTGTGTTGCCCCCCCAAAATCCTTCTCCTCACCTCTTTTTATCTCTGGATTCATTATAAAAAGCCCTCCTCAAGCATCAACGACACTTCCAGGAAGAGAGCGGAGAAGAAAACAGCACTCTGTAGACTCTCCCTCACCAACTCATCACTATGTCTTGTTTTCTCTTCCTATTTTAACCCATGCTTGGTGCTACAGTACTGTACCTATTTTCACAAGAGCGTTGTTCATCTTGGGCCTTTGCAACCCAGTGGCTCGGGAGCCAAAGGTTAGTCCTGACATGTCCTGATGGGGTTGCAGAACATAAACCAATATTATTGTGGAATATTGTGTCCTAATATGTATGTATTGGAGTCAAATCCTAGTAGAGGACACTCTGGCCTAGATGGGATTGCCAAGTGTTTCTGTGATAGGTTGAGTATAATTAGTACAGGTGGTTTTATGTACAGTCAATAAGAGTTTTTATGGCAAACATTGTCTTTTATCAATGAGAGAGTGTGTCAAGCATTGTCGTGTCTCTTTCCTAGTGGCTTTTACTGTCCTCTACTGGAGGGAGGCAATAACACAGGGCCGATAACTACAGAAAGTACACAGGGCTCAGTATTTCTTTTTCCAAGCATCTTCTCTTAACTAATATTTATTTTGTTTCTTTTGCCTTGTTTTTTTTTTTGTTTTGTTTTTTTTAACTCTAAGTGAGTTAACCAGACGTGCCTTATGAGTATAATGTCATATGGGAGTGAAGACCTGTTCAACAATCACCAAGTGCTACAGAACCAACACCACATTTCTACAAAGATGCCCGTTCTCTGTTGTCAGAGGCAGTGGGATATTGTGTTGTTGTTGTTGTTGTTTCTTTTAATTGGGATTATTGTTAAACAGTATAGCCCTCTAAATATTGTAATGGATATGTTTTCCACACAAAAAAGGTTATTTACATCCATCTACCTACAGTGCCTATTGACACTGTAAAATGCAGCACTTTAACTCCCTGTCAACCTTTAAACGTAAGATATTATGTCATTTAATTTGCCCTCTGTATTTGAACCATCCTAACTATCAGGAGCAGGGGCAGCCATGCACACCGTAAAATCCTCATGTTAATTTATCCATTGACTCCGAGAGTGTTCAAGTACAGTTGGTTACATTTGTACACTCTCAGGGTTAAATGAACACTCGTTTTACAGTGCAGCACACCCAGGGAACAGCTCTAACTCTAAGGCCAGTGCCTTGCTCAAGGGCTCTGGCAGGAGTATGTCCAGATTCCTGCATGCGTTTTGGTGTGGGAGCCACTAGGAGAAAACAAGACGCACATGGTGGTAAACCCACAGAACATGCAAACTCCCACACAGAAAGCGAGTGGTGACCCAGCTTTGTTTTGTTTTTGTTTTTGTCACATCACAAGTTTACAGGTATAAAGAAGTGGGTGTCTTTTTTTCCCGTGCGCGTTCGATCATTTTGTCATCATATTTTTTACAGGTTCGAATCCGGGAGCAAAAATGCTAACCACTGAGCAATCGGGGATTGGAGACCAAGCTGTCACACTAACTCCCCTTCAGTTGAGTTCAGCACTTTGGTCACATGGCTTGTCTTTGAACACAATCCCATTGTAATGTTGATCCCCCCCCCCCCCCCCAACACACAACAACGTTGAGACACCTTTTTATTTATTTCATTTTACATTCTCTCTGCTATCATGAACTAAACTAAAATGTGTTTAAATCTTCCTTTCGCTGCGTCAAATGTATGTGTTGGATGGTTTGTGCTGTTGCATATAGTGATCCTTTTATTTCAGGTAGGAGAAAAGATTGCTTTTGTTCTAGAGGCATTACTGTTTGAATACAGATGAATTCACTGGTGAAATAAAGATATATTGATTTGTTTAAATGGCTTCCTTTTTTTTTGTTCCATCAGTTAGCCTGTCTTACAGTTTTTCTTGATTGCTTAAACACAAAAACTGGTTCCTGGCATACAAAAATCCATAACCTTACGCCATTCCCCAAAACCCACACATTTCCAGTAGCCTAACTATAAACAAGTATACTATTCATCCGTTTCCAATATTCAGAACTGCTTCCGCAAAAACTGATAAATGCTGTTTTTATAATGTATCTGTATCCCTCTGCCGGGAGGCTCTCTCCATTCGGACATGTCGCCACTCCGAAATTGACTTCTTATTGTCGGAGTGGCGACACTCCCATGGGGGTTAGGTTTAGGGTTAGGGTTATAGTGTCGGAATGGAGACATGTCGGAAAGGAGACATGTCGGAGACTCGGAGTGGAGAGATGCACTCCCCTCTGCCAGCATTATCATTCCTCTGTCTTCTCAATTCCAAGCCTGCTCCACCCTGTGAACAACGCAGGTGCTGATCACAGATCAGATAGTGCAGGTATAAAATGGCCCTGTGGATCCCATTGCACCTAATAGAGCATAGACATGCCCCCCTTATACACACACCCATTGTCAACTCCATTTTAACCATGATGGAATCATTGAACACCCGTCCTTGGTTATTTAAGTGGTCAGTTGGGTGGGCTGCATGATGCATTTTCAGAGCATGTTGATTTTAATGATCAAATCGAGTGTGTTCCGTCTTGGATCAACTAAGGTATAAGTTCCCATTTATTTAAAGAAGAAATGCCATGACTCCCCTCCCCCCACACATTTCTTAATATTAATGTGTATTACCATTAAAATCGTAAAGTTTTGATATGTATTTTGGGGCCCACATGCAATATCGTCACTGTATGTGTGTGTGTGTGTGTGTGTGTGTGTGTGTGTGTGCGTGCGTGCGTGCGTGCGTGCGTGCGTGCGTGCGTGCGTGCGTGCGTGCGTGCACGCGCACGCCCAAACAACCCAAACACAGCATGCAACATCCATGCATGCCAAAACAACCCAACTTAAGCACAGCATGCCGGCCACACCATGCCAAAACAAGCCAAGACACGGCATGTCACAACAATAACACAGCATGCACAACTTCTCTATGAACCTCCCTGCAAGCATCCATCATATTTCCTATTTCCAACCATCACACATCATTAAATTAGGCTGTATTGGAAATATTCTGCCCTAGATTACATCTACAATTATGGGCTCAACCTCCAGCCATGCTGCTTGGTCAGCTATATGTTGGACGTTTCCACACTACACTGGAAATGGGGACAATCTGTGCATGCTAGATATTGTTTTGCCGTGTTCAAAGCCAACTGTAGTCTGGTAAAGGATGTAGGTCTACTTGGATTAAAACAATCAGGGAAAGGTAGAATCCAGAAAAGTCCAGGGGGACCCCAGGGGTCCTTGAGGGAGTTCTGGGGACTCCCCCCTCCAACTGTACACTCCCCTCCCTTCCCCTCCCTTATTTTTCATGAACCACTTGAACCCTGCCTATAGAATCCATATCCTGAGGGGAACATTAGCCAAAAATAGCAGATCTACAAGCACACAACACCTTGCTGTGATAAATGTGAAAGAGACATCAGCACAAACTGCTGCTGCTTCATATATAAATCTGGCCCTCAGTCCCTCTGGCCCAATCTAAAGGCAGCAATGAATGCAGCCTCAAACAGTAGTGAAATCTAAAATGTACTCCCAGACCCAGCCAAGCCACCACCACCACGCCTATGTGTCATTAGTGTAGTTGGCAACCACACTAACAGGGACGTGCAGAGAATGTTAGAGAGGCAGGGTCTGAAATTTCTAAAGGGGCCTTTTGGTGAAAATATTGAAAATAGCAGACCTCCAAGTTCACAATGCGTCACTCTGCGACGCGTTGCGAGCTTGGAGGTCAGCTATTTTCGGGGCTTGCTACCACACTGAACTAAGCATTATCAAGTCAATACTGGAGATGTGGTGTATATGGCATACATTTCTGAGGACAATTCTTTCAACTTAAGATGCTGCGTTCAAGTTCAGGAGAGTTTGGACAAGGCAATTCTCTTGAATGCTGCCTTCAGGTATGGCATGGATAGAGAGTATTTGCATTTCTTTCACCATAGTAACAACAACTGCATTCATGGTCTGGAGAGGGCAATTTTTACAGATGGATAAAAGAGCAGGGGCTCAAGCCCCCTTTGATGTCAATATGTGTGCAATGTGCACATGCCTGCACACTAGTAATGCCATATAAGTGTGCTTGGCTGTTTCTATGAAACACCTCTTAAGACCTTAATGGTCTATCTATCCTATGCTACAGTAGGGTGTGGTGTGTAATATAAATACCAGGTAGAGTAGAACACAACACAGGTGTGTGTGCTGTTATATAGACTACATAGGGCGCGTAGCTAAAAAAAAACAGCGGTTGCCTGACAACCTGGCAGCCAATGGCAGCGCGCCCTGGCCGCCCCGCCCCCTCCAGCCCGTACCATTCTGTATTCAGCAGAGGCGTCATTTGGGTATGGCAAGCTATGGCAGCTGCCATACCTTGGCTACAGGGGAAAATAATGAAATGTAGCCTACTGTAATCGTGCGTGTTGCTAAGGTATGGCAACATGAATGTGTCTTGCACGCGCGCCCACCAGTCATATTGCCATACCTTAGCTTTTTCTAAACTGACGCCGCTGGTATTCAGCATATCTGTGGATGACCGCTTGCTCGCTGCTTCCGACGTCACGACACCACCGCCGGTGATGCTGATGATGCCACAGCAGAGGGTGTAGTTCAGTCGGTCGGGCTACAGTAGAGGAAGGGAAGTGACATTATAGGAGCAGCATAACAGAGAAACCGGGAGGTAGGATGACATAGAGGAGAGAGAGGTGCAGGAAACGACAGAGAAAGAGATCCTGATAGATCATAGAAGGGAGGAGGAGAGGGAGCGATCGCTGTTCTGGAGGATCCCTATCGAGATCTGCTCTCCTCTGTGGAATCTGTTGCAGCCTCAACATGCTGATAAAGGAATTGTAAGTGCCCGTCGGTGTGTGTGTGTGTGTGTGTGTGTGTGTGTGTGTGTGTGTGTGTGTGTGTGTGTGTGTGTGTGTGTGTACGCGCGCGCGCGCGCGCGCGTGTGCGTTTCACAGCAATCCAGCAGCAGCGGCACCGCCACCAGCATCACTGACATTGTGGCCAACACTCGCCCCACGCAGGGTGGAATTACACAGAGTGCAGCCAGCAGGGTTTGTGTGTCGACATCTCCGCCTCTAAAAACGACTTCTTTCCCGTTTATAATTATCTCTGTCATTTGCACATGACTTGCAGTTTGTAGGCTGTATCCATATAGGCTCATGTTGTCTGATAACGGTGCGTTTTTGTAGCGTATTATTTATTATAGCCCATGTGGCTCCAGCAGCAGCCGGCTATATAGGCTGTGGCTGTGGCTGTGTCCTTCACGTTGTAACTCAAACCATGGGCCTTTCCGTCGAGCGAAGAATACCACTTCTCAATGTCTGCATACAGATGAGCGATATTTGAAGGGGATGGCAGCGATGGAGTGATCATTTATCGATAATGTGAACTGTTCCCCTCTGCATTCATCCATCCATCCATGCTCATTCATTCAAGCCACTGTAGCCATGTTATTGATGCTGCAGTGAAGGTGAAACGACCGATGTAGCATTCCTGCATTTTCCTCCGGTAGGCTACTGGAGGAATGAAATGTACAGGGAAGGACAGGACCAGGGCAGGGTGGATGGAATGATTTATAGCCTAGCTAGCCTACTAAGTGAGAGAAGGATAGGCCTATAACATAGCCTATATGAGCTATACCTCCATGAATGGCCACGCACGAGACCGGTGCAATGTGACTGTTGCTGAGCTGAGTGTTCGGAGTCACTTGCATAAAAAAGGTGATGATGGCCATTAAGGTATTCTAAAAACACACACATTTCTCTCATAGAAATAGCTTAGTAGACAGTAGCATGATTGATGCTTTCTGTTTAATTGCTCCAGTCATGTTTTGGATTTGTCACATTAAAAATGAAATGGCTAGACAGATCTGGACCAGAGATGTGATTAGGGAGCGCACGGGCCTCAGCAGGCTCTCTGTCTAGGTCTAGGAATTAATTACATCGGTCACGTCACGATATTAAACGCCGCTGAACTGAACCCACTTCCACGCTGCCTGTCAACACGGTCACGCGCGCGCTCGCTTGTGCTTTGTGCGCGCAGCCCGCGCACTAGGGCAAAACGCACGCGGCGCACGCAGGCCTACACCTATATGTTAATGAGCAGTTGCACACCTGTGCTGTGTGTACAATGTGGAGCCGTGGAGGGTATTTTAGACAGTGAAACCAAATATTGATCTTGTCAGTTTGGCCACAAAGATGGTCTGATACAGTGCCAGACAGTGGGGGACAGTAGCCTACTTGAGATCCTTATCAAATATACTCCACTACAAGTGAAGGTTATTTATTGCTCTCAATGCTCTGTCAAATGTGTAGCCTACTTTACTTTTTTTAGCCTATACTGGAGTAGTCTTCTTGCTTTCAAAATCATTGACATTTTGATATGTTCCTTATAGATCTGCTATTAGCACTGTTCTTAATGAAGGCTACTGCGTTCATAACGTAGGCCTACTTTTTCCCCTCCTAGAAAATTGTAAAAAGTACAATGTTTGTATTTGAAATGTTTGTGGAGTCATTAGCAGGGCAGGAATTTCATGGAGGCCATGAAGGCCATGGCCACCGTTGCCCCTCAGTTTGGCCTTGTGCCCCTCAAACCAATGGCATGACCTGAGGCCACTGTGGCCTTAATGCCCCAGCTGACTGTACTACCGGTACTTTCTCCTCTGTCTCTTTCTTATCAATATGTAGACAGTAGACACCAGTGTCTCTTTCTTGTCATGTAGACACCAGTGTCTTTTGTTGAGATTCTGAAATCTTAACTCCCCCGAGTCCCCATCTTTAAATGAGCTATAGTCAACATTTTCTTGAAAAACGGATGCTAAAATAAAAATAATGTTTCGAAAATATTTTATAAAAAGATAAGCATCATATATGCGTTTCTATTAAAAAATGACCACAAAAAATCGTAAAATAATGATAAAATAATCATTTTGGCCATTGTCAGACCAACACTTTGTTTACATTCTAGTCTATAGACTAGGATGTAAACAAAGTGTCGGCCCTACAATGAAAAAGTTGACTATAGCTCCTTTAAACCAATCCAGTAACTTTGATTAAGTTATCATCCCTAACCCTTAAATTCAACAAATTCTTTCAATGGACTAAAATCTTGTTTTATTTGATGGCCTTCCTACCCTGGCATGTGGCCTTTGTGCCCTCAAAAAATGGACAACACTAAAGGCCAAGTGGCCTTGCCCTTAAAATTATGAAATTCCAGGCCCATAAGTATCCAAAACTACAATACTCAAATAAAGTACAAGATACTCGAAAAAATGACTTGTGTACAATACTCAAGTATACTGTAATAGTAGCCTACCTACAGTATAGTTTCTGCCCACCACTACAGATAAGCAAACATGGAAGACTCCCATGCAGTTACACTGACTGAACCATTTTTGACACCATGGTATTGACCTGAGCCACTGACCTGGTAGTCTGTCACGTTTTCCTTGCCAGCACCTTTGTATGAAGAGATATGGGCAGGGACGTGCTGTGCCCCTGATTCAGCCCGGGAAAAAGAGTTGGAGAGGCCCTCATTGCGAGTAGCTACTCAAAAGATTTGCCATTTCAGATCATGACAAGTGACAAGCCAGTGGGCCAATTACATGAGTTAAATTTTGTCGTTGTCGGGTGGAAACCTTGTATGTCCAAAACCGTTTGTTTTGTATTTATAATTTTAAAAATGATTTAAACTAGTGAAAACAGCCGATCTACAAGCACACAACGCCTCGCGTTGCGAGGCGTTGTGTGCTTGTAGATCTGCTGTTTTCACTACTTTTGTGCGACGGCCTTGTATGGTGAAGCTAAAAAATGTACAAATTTGAAACTTGGAGATTTCTGCCCTACAGTGACGAACCGGCCGTTCGGGAGTTGTCCTGCTTTTCCCAATGGCCAGCATGTCCCTGGATATGGGCATGTGGTGGAAGAAGTACTCTGTAACTCTGATTATTCTTTTTTTACTGAGTAAAAAGTAAAAGTGTAGAAAAAGTGTAGTAAAAGTGTAGAAATGCAGAAACACTGTATTCAAAATGTTACTTGAGTAAAAGTACAAAAGTATTGGGCCTTTCTGTGTGGAGTTTGCATGTTCTCCCTGTGTCCCCAAAACATGCAGTAATCCTGGCCAGCCGGGGCATCTGATGGAGGGGAAATGAGCTGGTTGGAATAACGTGTTCCTTCCACGCGCTACGTCCAACCGGGGAAGCTTCCCCCTGTCAGGTGATAAGAAGCGGCCTGTTCACTCCTCATGCACTGAAGGAAGCATGAGCTCAGTTCGGGGCTCTCCCCATGTTGGCAGAGGGAGAGCAGCACCCATGATTACAGCTTAAAAATATATATAATAATAATTCATAGTAATAATTGTCAAAATCTTTAAAAATGAACAGCTATATAAACTTGCATTTGCATTGCGACACGCTGTGAGCTTCTAGATGGGCTATTTTCAAATAGCCTATGTATAAAATCGGGATTAATTGGTTATCATATGTTTTGTAATAAGAATTCAAAGTGCTATAACTAGTAACATAACTAAATGGTTAGGGAGCCCTGGGGGAACCAGAGCCTCTGGTTATCCCTGGTTAGATTCCAGGCCAGGGTAGCAATGTCGTTGTGTGTACAACGACACACAACCCTAATTGCTCACGCGCTCCTTGTGTTGGTCTGAAAATACTGAATTTCCCCCTCGGGAGGAAGTAGGTAACTATGATTAACTAAAGCTGTCAAATAATGAATGAGTCAAAATACAGTATCATGTCTCTGAGGTGCAGTGGAGTACTTTAAAGTATCAAAATTCGGAAATACCCAAGTAAAGTAAAACTACCTCTAAGTACAATACTTTAGTAAATGTTGGTTACTTTCCACCACTGGATATGGGTTGGATGTTATAAGCAAATTGGTTCTCGAAGTGGGGTCCGTGGACCCCCAGGAGTCCTTGGCTGTAGGGTACCAGGGGGTCCTACATTTCTTAATATAGAATCACAATCATTTTAAACACTAACCAAATTGTATACATATATTATTTTAAAAAGCAGACAACACGTCACTTTGTGCCACGCCATGAGCTTGTAGATCTGCTATTTTTGAAAAGGAAATAGCAGATCTACAAGCTCTACAAACAAATGCAAATCTTTTTCTCGACATGAAAAAAGTTTGAGAACCACTAACCACTAAGCTGCTAGTGAGACTACGGTATCCACCCAAACATCAAAACAGTCCCTCCGTGATGTGTGTAACTTGCGCAAATAATTTATTGATTGGAATAATTCAAATTATAACAATTTAGTACACAGTGGATTCATCGCAAGTGTTAATTATTTCAGAGCAACGCTGTAAAGAGAAGATGAGAACGCAGAACAGATGAGAGAGGCAGGAGAGGAGAGAGAGGGGTGTTTGTTTTCTGAAGGAACACTCAGACATTTGATCTTCCCGTTAAGACCTACACCAAGGAGATTTGGCATGCGCGCGCGCACACACAACACACACACACACACACACACACACACACACACACACACACGCACACACACACACACACACACACACACACACACACACACACACACACATAGAGAGAGAGGGGGAATATCAAGGTGACCCTAGACTTTGTTTTACTCAGGCCTTCATTATACCACATTTATTCTGTTATTTTAAGTTTTACCCAGGCCAGAATTGATCTACACATGGGACTTGCATCTATTTTAGGAGAACTAGCCTGCCTACTGTATATCATAGCTGTAACATTACAGCTTGTTCATGAGGCCTTAACCTTGCAGCACGTCATTATACTAAAGAAATGTGACAATAGCAAAAGCAGTCATTCAAACAAATCCATCTGTGGATATATGCTCAACAGTATCTTTCACTGTTGACTGGTTGAGGATTATTAGGATTATTATTATGAGTTTTGGCATAATGTACAGTGGCAAACAAACAATCACACGTGCACGCCCAGTATGTCACATGGACACAATAGAGAGAGATATTGCAAGGTGCTAAACTTGCTCCTGCAGCCTGTTTCTGAGAAATATATTTCTGGAGTAATGGAGTAGTAGATTGCTTACTCAGTCATACTAGGCTTTCCATTACAATACAGTAAGAGTAAACAAACCACCTCTGCTCACTACCCTGCTACTTTTTTTTGGCACTGTAAAGGGCATCCCCAGGCAGATTGAAAACATGCTCACACACAGCTGCACCAAACAAATTCATAATGGGTGTGTTAATATTTTCCAAATCGAAACACATCCATTATTAATTTGATTAGCTGCAGCTGTCCCACTCTAGTAGTATAAGGTCAGTGCCATGCAGCCTGCCATGTATTTTTGGGGCTATTTGCCTTTATTTATAGTACTGTAGGTAGACATGACTTGAAGCAAAGGCCGGGACTCGAACCCGCGACACGCTGTCAAGCATCAGAGCCTATATGTAATCTGAGTTCCCAGATTTTTTTTTCGCCACTAGAAGAGAAGAACTTCCGGGCTGAAAGCATTATACCTGGGCCGGAAGCAGTGGCGTCAGTTCAGAAAGTTCAGTTGCTAAGGTATGGCAACATGACTGGTATCTTACACGCGCGCCTTTGCGCGAGTGCAAGATACCAGTCATGTTGCCATACCTTAGCAACAGGCATGATACATTTATTTTAAGAAGTACATTTTATTCTTTTCCCCGTTTTTCTTGGGCTAGATATGGCAGCCTGGAACTGTTGTTCAAGTGCCGCTAAACTTGGCATGTTAGTAAACGTGCCACAATTAACAATAATGCATTGCACCTGTGCAGATGACCTGCGGAACCTGGTAATATACCATTCTGTCAAGAAGGGAGAATAAAAGTGTGGAGAATATAATTAATTATAATACTCTGTTAAAGTGACCATTTTGTTAAATCTAGCATTTGTAGTTATTTTACTGTAATTTAACAACATAATAACCAGCACCGATAGACAAAGAGACATGCATGGATTTATATTTAAAAGTAACTTTTATTTTCCCCCCTGGACCCAGGGTATGGCAGCTGCATACCCCTGCCATACCCAATTGACCCCCCTGGCCGGAAGCTGGCCCAGCTCAGAATCTGAGCAGCTCCGTCCAGAGTGGATGCTGCCTCCTTTTCTTGTTTGGCAAAATTGATTTGGAGAAAGAAAATCGCACCACGTATGGAGGCCAATCCTCACAGACTGGTATGCGCCTGGGCCGCTAGGCCAGCGGGCGCGCCAGCCTACCATGTTTTCACCTTGCTGTAGTTTTTAACCGTAAATGGAAAACAAACTACAAATTCAGCCTACACTTTCATGGCCCTTTAAAATGCTTGATTTTTTACCTAAACTGTTGTATAATATCATCGTTGCCGGGTGGTCCAAAACCGCTTGTTTTGTATTTATCATTTTAAAAATGATTTAAACTAGTGAAAACAGCCGATCTACAAGCACACAACGCCTTGCACTGCGAGGCGTTGTGTGCTTGTAGATCTGCTGTTTTCACTACTTTTGTGCGATGGCCTTGTATGATGAAGCATGGCTTTACTTTGCGAAAAATGTTACAGATTTGAAACTTGGAGATACGAGGTTTTTGCCCGACAGTGACGATATAGAAGGTACTGTGTTATATTATATACGGTACTGTGGCAGCTACTGATAAATTGTGGTGTATTTCAAGTGTCAGGGACCCCCATCTGAAACTATTTTGTGCCTGCCAGGGACCCCAATACAAGATTTGTGTTGTTAAAAAAAAAATATTTATTGCAGATCTGCAAGCTCACATCGTGTTGACACGCAAGCTTGTAGATCTGTTATTTTCAAATAATCGATGTACTATGTAAAGTTAAAGTGGTTAAACTGATTTTGATATTAACACATTTTTCGGGGGACCCCTGAAAATTTGTGGAATAATATTCCACTAATACATATACATGTACATTGTGCATTCCTGATCTATTTTTGACTGTGACACCGCAGTCTAACAATCATTCCGATTTTTCAGAGGCGTGCCCTACAAATGTGTCCGTTTAACTATTTATTTAGCTGGCAAAAATGGGCGTCATTGTGAGAGGAAAAAAAATACCTTGTCTCCAAAATGTGTGTGACATTTGTTATGATTGGTTCGCTCATCACCCCCAGTCGAGGGGGGCAAAGTAATTTATATACAAAATATCAATTACTTCTTGTTATTTTACTATTCGTATAAAACTACTGACTCATTTCTTCTCTTTCTCTCTATTTTTTATTATCACCTAATACCTAGGTTGCTACATTGTCTGAAGGAAGCTGAACAAAAATAAGTTTTACTGTTAGGCCTATTTACCTGTGCACAAAACAACAACTTTGAATCTTGAACAAAGTGCACTTTTGGGACGACAGTTATTCTCCTCTTTGTATTTTACACAGAAAACAAAGCATTATTTCAAAATACACAACAAAATGTATAGACCTACATAGAGAACATATTTGGAGAAAATATAATTTAAGCAGCCAACATAATTATGTAGAATATGTTACAACCCCCAGGGGTCCGATAGTAGAACAAAGGATGGGTGACACAGATAACCATTGAATAATCAATGTGCATAGAAAGGTGCACATACTGTATGTCTGCCAGACTGGGCGGAAATTCCATAATCAGAGTTTGGATATCGTTGCTGGGTGGAAATGTCCAAAACTGTTACTTTTCAGGATTCAAATCAAAATGAGCAAAGGTAGCAGATCTATAAGCTCAAAAGAGCTAGTGGATCTGCTACGTTTGATGCTTTTGTCACAAAAGCACAAAAGTGTTGTGTGAGGCATTAAATTAGGAAAAAAACACAAAGGCCTTACCCATTATGCCATTAGCCATATTTTACTATTTAGAAAACATTTTTAAATAGTTCAAATAGCCGATATACAAGCTTACAATGTGTCCACTGACTTGTTGTCAGTGTTGTCAACTACTGTACAAGCTCGATCTTGTAGATCTTCTATTTCCACTATTTTTGAAAATGCAGCTGTGCTGTCACTGCTGTGTGGTTCGCTGTATCAATTTCCTGAAGAAGATCTGGTGGTCCAGCATGGCGAGAAGGGTTAAAATGGTCCTTTTTGCTTCTCACCGTGGAAAATGTCCTGCTCTGTCTGCGGCTGGGAGTCATGCACCCGTCACCCCCAACCTCCAGAAGTCCCGAAACGGCTGCTAAACCCACATGCACTTGGCATCTCCTGGTGAACAACATCATCCTTTTGAGATAGCAGCGTGCAGAATGCATGTGGCAGGTCATTGCCAGAGGTCATTGCCAGCTTCCCACTGGAGTACTCGATGCCAGGCCCATCAAGTACTCCTGTGGGAAACAACTCACAGCAAGAAGAGTTGCATGGCAGGCAGAGGACCTCATGTGTCTGGGTACTGAAAAAAGACACCAGAGTGTAGAAATCCATTGAGCCGGCCAGCCTCATGCCTGGGTTAGAGAGTGAAAGAGAAGCTGTTTGAAAGTCTGACTGAGGCTGACCAAGTAGTAGTTGCAAGGTGCAGAAAAAAGCAATAGGAACTGCATTTTGCAATGGACCTCTGTTTATTCTCTTCTACAGAACTAGAATTTCGCGGCCCTTCGGGCCGCTCAAATCTAGAGTTCGGGCCGCTGCGCGGCCCTCACAGCCACGCTGCGGCGGTGTTGTGTGTAACATGGTCAAGTCTGTAAAGAATATATATTATTTGCTGTAGGATATTATTTGCTGTAGGCAAGGTGAAAGATGTTGTAGGCTGTGTGAAGGTACACACACACACGCACACGCGCGCGCACACACACACACACACACACACACACACACACACACACACACACACACACACACACACACACACACACACACACACACACACACACACACACACACACACACAGTTATTACAGCCCTTTGTTTTGTATTAAATATAGAATATAATATTCAGCTTTCACACATTTGACTACTTTTACTGCCCAAACGGGGGTCTGGAGGTCCTCCCACCAAAAACCTTTTGTAGATCTGTGTTCTGATGAATGTTTCTTTTTTTTAAATTTGATTATGCTTGCTTGACTCACATTGGAAAAGGGTGGGTACAATATCAGCAATTAAAATGCAAAAGGTAGGTGTACAGAATTTGATTTGATAAATGAAGACCCATCTGTGCAAATATTCACTACTTACTGCCAGTGAATTTATCTGTGAGATTCCATGCACTGCCCACACCCCTGTAATGTCCTGTGTTCTGGTGATTTTTTGGAGTCTGATACAAACACTGGGTGTACAGGACTGTTGGCTAGCCTGTACACAAAGCAGGGGCAAAGAGGCTAAAGGCCCATTCCCACTGGGGCAGATAACATTATAAAAATCTCTTTCTCCAGATATTTTTCCATTCAAAGTGGATGGTAGTTACAGATAAAAAAATATATATTTGCCACAGATAAAAGTATCGGTGGCAAATATCTGTGGTACACATTGTTTTTATCTGTATCTACCATCCACTTTGAATGGAAAAATATCTGGAGAAAGAGATTTTTTTGTAATGTTATCTGGCCCAGTGGGAATGGGCCTTTAGAGCTGTATTATTCACTTTTGTTCCCTTTAAGTGTATTTTGGCATTGGTAATACTTTTGTGCTTTTACTCAAGTAACACACTCAAACACACACATTTTACTTGTAACAGAGTACTTTTACCTAAGTAGACACATTTCAGTACTTTTCCACTCGCAGCATTAACGGACGCTGCCGTTGTTGTTATACAGCGATTCGTGACCTATAGAAAACGGTGTCTGCGATGTTTTAAATAATGTTTCTGTCGTTTCTACACAGATGTTGTTTGTTTTCGGTAATTTCTTCTACACACGTTGTTGTTCATAGCGTAAGAGGATAGGATCGAGTGCAGTAGGCCATGGGAGGGAGAGTACTTTTACCAGGGAGAGTACTTTTACCTATTAAGTAAAAACATTGTGCCGTTTTGGTTTTAGAGAGCAGATAATGGGACAGTGGGGACATGCACACAGAGACTACTTTTGTGCTTTTACTCAAGTAACACACTCAAACACACACATTTTACTTGTAACAGAGTACTTTTACCTAAGTAGACACATTTCAGTACTTTTCCACTCGCAGCATGAACGGACGCTGCCGTTGGTGTTATACAGCGAATCGTGACCTATAGAAAACGGTGTCTGCGATGTTTAAAATAATGTTTTTGTCGTTTCTACACAGATGTTGTTTGTTTTAGGTAATTTCTTCTACACACGTTGTTGTTCATAGCGTAAGAGGATAGGATCGAGTACAGTAGGCCATGGGAGGGTTTACCTAAGTAAAAACTTTACTTGTAACAGAGTACTTTTACCTAAGTAGACACATTTCAGTACTTTTCCACTCGCAGCATGAACGGACGCTGCCGTTGGTGTTATACAGCGAATCGTGACCTATAGAAAACGGTGTCTGCGATGTTTAAAATAATGTTGTTGTCGTTTCTACACAGATGTTGTTTGTTTTAGGTAATTTCTTCTACACACGTTGTTGTTCATAGCGTAAGAGGATAGGATCGAGTACAGTAGGCCATGGGAGGGTTTACCTAAGTAAAAACATTGTGCCGTTGTAGTTAGAGAGCAGATAGTGGGACAGTGGGGCCATGCACACTGAGACAGCAGCAGCGCGTGTACTTTTTTACAGAAAGAAATTGGCAGTAGGGGCCTACCTTTTTGTGCTGTAGTTGGGCTCATGGTCGTCATTGTCACTGGTGAAGAAAAAGAGTGTTGATGATGCTCTTCTTGTAGCCGCGACTGTACTGTAACTTTCCATTTGTGCGGTGGAAGTGTAGAGCGATGTGTTCACACCCCCGGCCCTCCCCCTAATAGCCCAAGGAAGATCCCCTGCAGTACACAGCTCACGGTTGTGCTCCCGGCTCTACAGCACAACAGCAGCTAAACAATTGACTTAAGTGAGGGACTTTGCGAGAGAAAAACAACTGCTTAACAATGTCAAACTGTCATAAATCTAACAGCTGAAAACGTCCTATTTGGATCTTCTCTAAAAAAGTATTTTTTTTTTTTTTGCAAAGGATTAGCCTATAACTTATTGTCCTTCAGAACAGTATGGTTACAGGGGCTTCTCTCTTATTTGAATGATGCCTAAGCAGAACAGTATGGTTACAGGGGCTTCTCTCTTATTTGAATGATGCCTAAGCTTGAATTTGTTTAATGTCTATTGCTTGCTGGATATTAAGTGTTACTGTACTGATCCCATAGCCTTGCACTGATCCCATAGCCTGGGAGTGCGGAAGGTTTATTCTATTGGCTGGCCCCATGCTGCCACCATGGCGAATCAGCGGACGGCATAGAGTTAGGGGCGGTATTCCTTACGTCCTAGACGACTACCTATGAATTGAAGTCGATGTAAAGGGGGCGTGGAAGTGGGATGCGGCTTTTGAAGGAATGTATATATAAGATAGGCCTGCACATGTTTTCATTTATGTTTACTTTTGCAATATCTGAATTATATATTTCATTGAATGTTCTTAATGAGAAAGGCGGTTTAAGTACAGACAGTAATAGTATACATGTTGGACCAGGACTGCAGCTGTATTGTTTTCGGCCTCCATCCAACATGTAATTCGTACAGTATTAACTTGTGTTGCATTGTGACAGCCTTATCTGATCTTATACTGGGCTCAAAGTAGTTTTTGTAATTTTCCCATTTGTGTGCCTATTAGTGTGCACAACCAGGGCATAGCAACTATGTGTCATCTTCCCTTGAGACTGGCAAAGAGTATAAGCTCTGGTACCCAAATGATGACTCACTGAACCAGTTTCAGGGGGAATGTCTCTGAAGACCAGTTAGTGAATGTAGTCACTTGTGAATTGTAATTGTGTTACTATTTACTGTGCCTAGAGAATATTGTGTTTTGCCATCTCATTGTTTATCTTATCTGTTAATACACAATACACATTACAAATGATAAGATACAAACATAAGACCGGATGGTTATTTAGTGAATGATTTAAGGCATGGGATGTCTCGGATGATCACAGGTCACGCACCACATAACCACAGAAACTATACAGTTATGATGCTCTGGCTTTATCAGTCCGCTCTTATATTAACCACATGAACCCTAGTAGCACCCCTATTCTGGGGGCGAACATACAAGCTCACAGCACGTCACAATGCATTGCGATGTGAGCTTGTGAACTCGTTCACAAGTATTCATTAGTTATACCTGTCCACGTATGAACAGTGAGCAAGGAAAGACTGCCTTCATGTATTATGCTCCACACAAGTGGGATAAACTTCAGGACTCTCTGAAACTGGTTCGATTGGTCTCAATAGGGACATTTAAAGTGTTTTTTGAGGGCACACTGCATAGTGACTGTACAGTACATGTTTTGTGTAAGAACTATATACTGTATATATTTATTTACTTTTTGCATCTGTAACGTTATACTGTGATTTGATTGCCTATTGTGTTATTTTTCATTGCTTGTATTGCTTTTATGATGTGATCAGGGTGTCCTTGAAAAAGAGAGCTTGCTCTCAATGGGCTCCCCTGAATAAATAAAGGAAAAAGAAAGAAATATCATCTATTTTCGCCGAAGATACTTGGTGTATATTGAAACAAGGAGGTGCCAAGTAGTAGGCCTATACCCATCTACAAAGTTCTATGTTGTACTTTATTGTTACATTTTATGTACACTACATAAGAGTGAAAGTTATTTGTGTTAGGCTTCCTTCAGACACGTTGTCTAACTACTTCTCCAAAGTAAGTGATACCAACGGCCACAAAACTAGAGGGCGCGACCATGATTTACCACCCAAATTTAGAACAAACATGGGAAGATTCTCATTCTACTACTCTAGCTGCCACCAAAATGTTTGATGCCCCGACACCATTCATTCATTAAAGGATGTGAATCACTGGTTTCTTTCGAAACTGGCCTGGAAAAAAAGGAAGAAAAAAAAACATCTATCAAGAGACACAGAGAGAGGAGATAGATGTAAAGTCTGAAATCACTCATTCACTGCTGATGTTTTTCTTTTTCTCCTTTGTTTGTATTGTTGATTACATGTATTATTGTGTAAATTTGTTTTGCTATGTTGATGAATTGAATACAGAGGACCACAATGGGAAAAAAAAAGTCCCTTGGCCTTTTTGTGTTATCCTTTCAGCCTAAAGTGTCTTACTGTACCATGTGCTGTTTACATTTATGACTAATATTCAATCAATTAGTGTCAAACATCAGAAAACTTCCTTCAGACATGTTTTTTTTTAGTGTTGAACCCAAATGTGTGAGAATTGAGTGTTGGGAGGGGGGGCGTGTAGGAGTCAGGACTGATGGAACTTTGGGTATTGATTGGAAAAGCTTATTTTTAAGTAAACTTCTCCTCTTTCTTTTTTCTTTTTCAGTCGAGTGATCCTGCCCATCTCTGTGGAGGAGGTAAGCCCCATATTTGTGTCTGTACGGTATGTGTGTCTGTGTGTGTTTGGGGGAATAGCATTTGTTCTAAAGTCAAAAAGCCCTGCTAGCTACACCCAAGGGGCATGCAGTCTGAGTTTCATTCTTTTGGCATGTGACACGTTGTGCTACTGTGAAACAATTAGGCTTTGGCAGTAAAGTTGTGAATGCAGCCTTGTACTACAGCAAGTTAAGAGAATGTGTCAGTGAAATGAAATCTAAATTCAACAGAGTTTATTTGTCACTCACAGGCTGGATGAGAATGGGCCAGTTGTTGGTGGTGCTGCTAACCCAGTTCATTTCAGTTAATGAAACAGTTAGAGCAAGGGTCTTCAACAGGGAGCCCTGGGGCAGGGGTGTCCAAACATTTTTCAAAGGGGGCCACATTAGAAAATATTAAAACACCCAAGGGGCGACTACATCTCCTGACATAATGTACCTAAGGACCATAACAACGTCACATGTACATTATGCATCACATTTAAACTATTTTATTTAACTATCATCATCAATATATAGTATCAATGGTCTTTTGTCAGGTGTGTGCTCTGAACGAAACACAAATAACTCTCATTTCACATTACCAAATGTAACCAGACATGCTGGAAGGTAAAAACAACATAATACTATAGCCTTGCTTTGACCCCTTCAGAATGAGAACAGGGAACAAGGAATGCTCTGGGAAAATATTTTGTTTGACGGTGCTGGCGGGCCGTTTATAATACAATTTAGGAATGAAGTCGAGGACCACAGGCGCTCCTCCAAATCTTTGTGTAATAGAAGCTTTTTTTCCTCCTTTTTTATATTAACAACTTGAACCCTAACGTCCATATTCTTTGAACTTTAGCCAAAAATAGCAGATCTACAAGCTCACAACGGCTCTTTTCTGCAAAGAGGTTTGGTGTAGACTAGACTAGAGGAAAGGTCAAGTTTATTAAGTATTGACAGTTCAAGTGGTTAGATATCTGAAAACACAAGGCCTACCCTCTTGTGAAACAGAAAGCAGAGCAGAAAGCAGAGGAGAACAGGAGAGAAAAATAGCCCAACTGTAAATGACACAGACGCAATACAAACTCATAAATGAATATGCTTCGTCGATCGGCCTGTAATAGTGCCACCAGTAGGCCGATTTTTACTTAACACATTTGTTGGAATACAGAATACAGATTTTGTTCAAACATCACACAAATTGGTACACATTATGATTATATAGTCACGTTATCAAGACGGATCTGTCAGATTTTTCATATTCCAAACTGATTGGCAAAGATTGACTTCCAAAGTTTGAACAAAATGCCTCAAATCATTAATGCAGCATCCAAATTGCCATGAAACCTCCCACTAGGTCATGGAAGAATACCCACCCTATATTTTTTCAATTCATAATTCATGTTTGGGCTGTAAGGCCAAGAAATAATATCTTTCTAATCAGCCAGTTATAGCGCCACCATGAGACAGATTTTACCTAAACACATTTTTTGTTACTTCTCCTAGATGTTTTCCATACTTCACATTTCTCATATTCCATTCCATTTGGCTATGATTAGATTCCAAAGTTTGTGGGGGTGGGTGTTTTGCACAAAATGCCACACATCATGAATGCAGTGCCATATTGCTGGGAATCTTTGCACTCACTTTGCACAGAATTCTGTTGTGATGTGGTGCTGTATAAAATGTAGGAGTCTCAGAAGTAATGTTGGAGTGCCCGTTTGGCAGATTTTTATGCCCATATATGGTGTTCCATGTTGGAGTTCCCGTTGGGCAGATCTTTATGCCCATACATGGTGTTCCGTGTCCAGGCCAGACAGTCTGTGATGTCACTACTATGACGTCAGAGTATGACGTCATAGTACTGCAGACAGACGGCAGACAGACTAAATTAGTATCAGTGATGTCAGCATGCAGACAGACGGTTACCATGGCGGCAAAACTGTGTAGTATCAGTGATGTCAGCATGCAGATGGTCAGACATGCAGATGGACAGACATTCGCTAAATTAATAGTTAGATGGGGGCACCACCCTCAATACAGTGCTAGGGGAAACAGTGACAGCCCGAGTGCTTTGATAATATGGTACAATTTTGTGTGTGTATCTGTACAGGGAGGTGTCTTGTGATCGGGCAGCACCTGTGTGAGCCAGTGGAATCTGTTTACACTTCCTGAATGTTTCAATGGAAAGGTTTATTCTTTATTGTTAAACTCCAGTGAAAGTAAACACAGTGTTAATGCTCTTTTACAGTAACTTATTTTGGTAGCTTTTTAATTATTTTCTCCAATTTAGTTGTTATGCCAATTGCCAGCCTTCGTCCTTCTCATCCTGTCCAACACTGGGAGAGTGTTTTCTGCTGGTGTTTCAGTCCCAGTGTATCAAAGGGTGCGTTCGGAAATGCACACCAGGTGTGTGCTCAGTGTAGTGAGTGCCTAAACCCAATCCTAACCCTAACCTCAGTAAAACTATGCCTAAACCCAACCCTAACCCTAACTGCCTAAAACTAACCCGGTGCGCATTTCCGAACGCACCCTTTGATACACTCGGACTGAAACACCAGCAGAAAACACTCTCCCATCCAACACTCCCTGCTGACGGGTGCCGCCCAAGACAAATATATCACCCTCCCCGCCCGGTGTCCCTCCACCCAAAACGTTCCAATTGTGTTAGTATAAACGCTTGACAAAGCAGGATGCACCGCGGTAGATCCGGCCACAACCTCTGTGGTGGTGGACAGTAATGCTGTCCACCGCTATATATTCGCTATATCGAAAATATATCGATATCGAGGTATCAACATGCAAGGTATACATATCGACGAAGACGGCTTGAAATGAGGTATTGGTGTATGTGTCAAATTCATTAACAGACACACTATGCATGCACATTGCACATGCAAAAAAGCAGTCCATCTGTAACCAGGTGTGGTTATTTCAATAAAACCATTGTTGGAAAATGGAAATAAGGCATTTCATTTCTTTCTATTAGTACTGTGCAGTGTGCATGCATGGATATGCTATTCATTATCTGGGTTAGGCAGGCAGTGGACCTAAAGCAGAAAAACATTAAAAACGATATAATGCAATTGATTTTACTAATATTGTGAGTAATATCGATATCGAGGTATTCAACACCGTTATCGAATATCAAAGATTTGCCTAATATTGCCCAGCCTTAGTGGACAGGCACTTTATCACTGCGCTACTACCCGAGCGCTGAACTGGCTCAAGTTTATGCTCTTCCACTCATTGACACCTGGGAACCGCCCATTTCAACAACAAACATCTGCAGTACTGCAGCTTTTACCACTTTCAACCTGCCTTCCCTGTTTTTTGCACATCATTATAGGAAAAACATGTTAAAACACCTTAAAAATCTCAAACCTACAAGCTCAATGCATCACGATGTGAGGCGTTGTGCGTTTGCAGTTTTACATTTTTTATTTAAGTGCCTGGCACATTTTAGTTAAGTGCCTGGCTCAAAGCACTTTACAGTAACTATTTTTTATAATAATACATTACATAATAATTTATCTATAATAATAATAATGAATAATGGTGATATCATGTTAATATTAATTGTGTTGAACTTTTTGAAAGAAAAGTTTACAAAGAGTGATATTATCCAATATCCATAAATGTAATGACTCCTCCAGTTTCTTTATTGCATTTCCCTCTTGAGTTTCATGTTGATCTATTATTTGAACACGTCTTTAATGGGGGCACATGGTTGTTGTCTTTCACAACCTTTTTCTTCTTCTGTACACTTTGTTATATGGTTTTCACTGGCAGTCAATTAGTTCCCCTTTCTCTGTTAAAGTAAATTATAATATAATACATATTCACTTCCCTCTCTACTCTTTGTAATAACCTCGCCTCCTACTTTACTCACTGTGTGTGTGTGTGTGTGTGTGTGTGTGTGTGTGTGTGTGTGTGTGTGTGTGTGTGTGTGTGTGTTGCGTGCGTGCGTGCGTGCGTGCGTGCGTGCGTGCGTGCGTGCGTGCGTGTGTGTTTTATTTGGCGGCGGTTTCATGTTGAAATACTAAAGGGAACAAGCTGAATCGAATATGTTGTTTGATATTTGGAAAAATGCAAATAACTAATCTAAAAGGTGCTGTTTTGATGTTTATACCTTGTTGAATAAATTAGCTCCTTTTCAATGCCTCAATTGTTACCCAGGAGAGCTCAGAGAGCTGTGGTTTGTTCAGGAGTTGGCTGTCACACGTATACAGTAACTGAGTCCATTGTGTGAGCAAAACAAAACATATTATGATGAACCCACAAAGACCTGATGCCGATTCTACAAAATTACTTCTAAATCAGTTTTTTGAAAAACGTACAGTATGTTGCTTTATCAGTGGTGCTCAAACCTTTTCATTTTAAAGAGGTGGTGCCATAGTTTTGTACTTTTCTCTGGTTTTCATGTGTCTAGGAGGTTGACAGTATTTCATTAGACCCCCTGGTGTGGTTGTTATGAGCAATTATTGTATTTTGGGTTTCTTACTTCGGCTGGGTTAACACCCACCATGACAACCAGGCATACTTAATGAACTGGTGGGTGTGGCCACATAGAAAACTAATTTTAATTCTTTCTGTACACTTTTTGGAAAAAATCTTCCTCCTAGTATAATCTTTTTTTTTTTTTTTTTTTTTTTGAGTTAAAAATGTTTGCGTAGAAAAATATATGTTCAAAGATTTGCTAAAATGTGATTTTTCAAAAATGTAAGATCTGCAAGCGCGGCACAAAGTCATGGGAAGCAACTGACGCACCTAGTCAATCATTTCCAAAGAGAGGTGAGCGGGCAGGTAGGGAGGCAAGGGCAATCTGACAGGCGGAGCGACAAGTAGGCTCTTCTCCCATGAAACCACCGCGTTTGTGCTCGTCTCACACACACACTCCTGTGCACTGCCAGAGTTTAAATGTGTTGAATTTATTTTACGCAACCCTCAGAAACGAATCTATTTAAATGAGGGGCACAGTGCAACCCCGCAGATCCAAGCAAAGACACAGCCGCTGTGTCCCTCCCTCTGTTAAAAGACATTTATGCTTTGTTGTTGTATTTATGTGTGAGAAATTAATAGAGGTGACAGCTGGTGGTCAAAATGTGATATTTTGCGGAAGGTATAGACTACTTCTCTCACTAGCAGGTCAACCAGATTGAACGCTGTCCAAATGATTGAGACATCTAGAGTTCAAATCTAACCAAAAACTAAAATAAACTATACACATGTTTGCCTATGTAAGTGCACGCGCATCCGTGTGCGCGCATTTGTGTATGTGCCTTTCTGTGTGTGTTTGTGCGTATGTGTGCGCACGTGTACATTCTCTGCCTGTGTAAATATAGCCGAACTCTGTGGTATTCTACGAAGGATTAGAGATGATTAATGAATGAATGCGTCCATTGTTCTGTGATAGTACGTTCACACAGTGAAGGAGAACAAGAGGGAGGGAGGGAGGGAGGGTTGAAGGGAATTAAAACAAGAGGAGGGTCTACTGCCTATAGGTTGCGAGGACTTTATTTGAGATGAGGGTGTTTGCATGAGTGAGCGCGCGCGTGTGTGTGTGTGTGTGTGTGTGTGTGTGTGTGTGTGTGTGTGTGTGTGTGTGTGTGTGTGTGTGTGTGTGTGTGTGTGTGTGTGTGTGTGTGTGTGTGTGTGTGTGTGTGTGTGTGTGTGTGTGTGTGTGTGTGTGTGGTGAGGGGGGGGGGGATTACATGCAGCGCAAGATGAGGAGAAGAGAAGGTAAAGAGAAGGGATGTGAACAAGTAACAGACCTATATATAATCCTTTGCTCGAAGAGCTCATAATCGCTTCGCTTGGAGTTAAAACGTGATAAGCTGATGAAATTCACAAAAGGGAAAAATGAAAACAAGGCATCATCTGTGTGTGCACACGTGCGTGTGTGTGTTTGTAGTATGTGCATGATTAAACCAGCTCCAACAATGGCTGGTCCGCTAACTTCCTCAACGAGACATGACACACATCGCATTCATAAAAGGGAAATGTTTTACATTTCTATTTTTTGTTTTGTTTCATAGATCAGTTTTATGTTCATGGTTTTTTAGAACTTCAGTGTGTAATTCTTGTTTTGCCAAAGGCATTAAAATCTTACTGAACAATTGCCTGAATAATTGACATTTCATTCACATTTAGTTCATTTAAATCAATCTTTTCTTTTTTCTTTTTTGTAATAATTTTTATCCCACAGTTTTGCAACCCATTTTCTCACCCAGTGCCAACAACCTAACCTGTAGTCCTGGTTTCCGCTCTCCCCCTGCCGCGCCAGGGGAATTGGGGAGCACCTGGCTGGCTAGGGGGAGGTAGTATAGAAACCAGGACTACTGCATGTTTTTGTGAGGGCATCTACCCTAGGAGACACAGGGAGAACATGCAAACTCCACACAGAAAGGCCCTATCACCAACCCCACCTAGATGTGGGTGCTGATGACGCGGAGGGAGGAACACGCCCACAGCGTCCCCCGGCGGGAATCGGACCCAGGACCTTCTAGCTGTGAAGTGAAGCGCTAACCACTGCGCCACCGTGCCTAAATTAATCTTTTCTGCGGTGACTAGGTTGTTTTATTTTTTTGTCTAGAGATCTAGAATAAATCCACACTTTAAAATGCAATGATACTGAATGGCACGGTGGCGCAGTCGGTAGCACTGTCACCTCACAGCTAGAAGTTCCTGGGTTTGATTCCTGCCGGGTGACGCTGTGGGCGTGTTCTCTCCTCTGCGTCGTCAGCAGCCACACCCTAGGGTTGGTGGAAGGGCCTTTCTGTGTGGACTTCGCCTGTTCTCCCTGTGTCTCCTATGGTAGATAACCTCACAAAAACACGCAGTTATCCTGGTCTCTATAATGCCTCCCCCTGGCCAGCCGGGGCGCCTGATGGAGGGGACAGGAACTGGTTGATAATGTGTTCCTTCCTGCGCTACTTCCAACCGGGGAAACTCCCCCCTGTCAGGTGATAAGAAGCAGCTTGCCCTGAAGGAAGCATGAGCTCAGTGAGCAGCACCCAGGATTACAGCTTGGGCAATTGGCACTGGGTGAAAAATCACTATAATAATGCAACAATACTGTAACTTTCCACTGTATAGTCTTCAGTCCACAGTATACACAGTCTTCAAACCACTTTATAGTGTCTTCAGTCCAGTGAATATATAATGTCTTCAGTCCAATGAATATGTCTTGAAGGTGAATACCACTCATTTTCAACATTGAACTATGTCATTAATATACCTTAGAGTTGTTGTGTGGAAATAAGAAAAAAGAAAAAAGTCAAATGTGGGGTCATTTGATCAGTGATATCATGAAGATGTACTCTTTGGCTTGCAGAGTACATCTTAATTAAAGGCCCACTTCACCTCTGGGACAACCCTATCTTATTTTATTGTTGTTTGGGACACGATCAACACAATCAGAGTAACAGAGTTATTTTTTGTGTTCAATCTGTGTTTTTAGATATTTTGGTATTTCAGCATGTACTAGTGATGCATTTTGCATCATCAGTGATGCGTTTTGCATCATATGATGCAAAATGCATTACTAGTACATGCTGAAATACTAAAATATCTCAAAAATCACACCCGTGTGAAGTGGAGCTGTGTGTGTGTGTGTGTGTGTGTGTGTGTGTGTGTGTGTGTGTGTGTGTGTGTGTGTGTGTGTGTGTGTGTGTGTGTGTGTGTGTGTGGATCATGTGTACCGATTTTTGTGACATTTGAAGAAAATATGTAGGAAAAGGAGCAAAAAGTGTGTTTTGGAGAAAATTCAAGATGGCGGAAAATCTATCATGGCGCAAATGGGCGTGGCCTATATGGGGAGATGCGTCATGACCCAAGGAATCCAGGGAAAAAATATTTTTAATTTTCCGACCTACGGTTCAAGAGTTACAGGCCAAAACGTAAAGTGGGGTGTTATGGCGCCACCATGCGGCCAAATGACACAATTATTTTTTATTTAATCCTTGAAATCATTATGAACCTCCTCTCCAAGTCTTGAAACTCTAGCCCCTATGGTTTGCGAGAGACAAATAATTGAATGTGAGTTTTTGCGATTCCCATTATAAGTCAATGGGGAAAATTAATTCACTAATAAATTAATATCAATTAAACTATAGAACCTTTCTCTTATAAAAGTAATAGCCCACGATTCCCGAGTAAGCCGGTCGATTTGACATATGGCGCGAGTGTGTGGTGGCAAAACTGTGGGACTAGTGGCGTGCCGAAGTTTAGGAAGTCAGGCTACATACACACACACAGACAGACACACAGACAGACAGACACACAGACAGACCCACACAGCCACGTATAGGGAGCTGCACACAGCTCCAAAAACAGATTGAACACAAAAAATAACTCAGGATTGTGTTGATCGTGTCCCAAACAACAATAAAATAAGATCGGGTTGTCCCAGAGGTGAAGTGGCCCTTTAATGATGTCACTGATCACATGACCCTGCAATCAATCCTCCAGTTCTAGGCAACACAGAAGGGGGAGACTTTTTTCTTATTTCCACACAACAACTCTAAGGTATATTAATGACATAGTTCAAAGTTGAACATGAGTGGTATTCCCCTTTAAGTCCATGTATTCAGTCCACTGTAATGTATGGTGTCTTCAGTCCACTGAATACTGTCTTCAGTCCATAGTATACAGGGTCTTCTGTTCTATCTATCATGTCTAAATGAAGGAAAGCAAAGTATAAACAGAAGTCATAACTGCATAGATTGCATCAAACAAACAAACAAACAGACACACGTTTAGGTCTGTCACGATTATCATGACGATGAATTAATTGTGTTTTTGTTGTTGACAATTACATTTCTGTTTGGCTTGTAGTCTTTGAAGTTGCACATGGAAGATATAACCTAAATATACATGCAATATAAGAAATGACTGACATATTTAACAACTTTATACTAAAAAAAAACTAAAGTACATTGATAGTGTAAATAGCCGATCTACATGCGACGCGTTGAGAGCTTGTAGATCTGCTATTTCCACTATTTTTGAAAATGTTTGATTTTTTTTAAATGATTATGACAATTATGACAAAATAATTGCAATTATGTCAAGTAATTGCGATTGGACGATTATGTCATAATTGTGACAGGCCTACACACATTCTTACAGTGTGTCTCCAGTTCCCTGTCATATTTGAACCTCTTGCACTGTCCAGGGTTCCCACGGTCATGAAATTTCTGGAAATATTTTGAAATTAGAAAAATATTTTTCCAGTACTGGAAAAGTTTTGGAATCGATCAATGGTCCTGGAAGGTCCTGGAAAAAATATCTATGCATTGTCTTTGGTTATTGATTTTGTTAATATCAAATATATAGAGGCAGAAATTGTGAAAATAGCAGATCTACATGCTCACAACGCCTTGCAACGTGAGGCGTTGTGAGCATGTAGATCGGCTATTTTCACAATAGAACCGTGTTATACAAAATTCCTCAACTTAGTGCTCGTCAGGGTGCCGGGGTCCCCAGTTAAAATATGATTATTTCTGAGGTCACGGCCTGAAAAGGTTGAGAACCACTGGCATACACTACCTGTCTTTAGGCATTGCGTATAGGAGTAAGCGACTTGTTATTGAGCGGAATTATTGTTATAATATAGTCTTGGAAATTGGGTTAAATATTCTGGAAAAGTTTTGGAAATTCATTGGTAAAAATGTGTGGGAACCCTGACTGTCGGTTCCTCCTCTCTGACTCTCTGCAGTACCAGGTCGGCCAGTTGTACTCTGTGGCCGAGGCCAGCAAGAACGAGACGGGAGGAGGAGAAGGAGTGGAGGTGCTGAAGAATGAGCCCTACGAGAAGGACGGGGAGAAGGGACAGTACACACACAAAATCTACCATCTGCAGAGGTACAGTACGCACGCAGTCAAATCCTCAGTGATAATCCTAAGTGTGAAAAATGGATATGCGTGAAATATGCTTTCACATTTATGCAATTACTCATGAATAATAAAATAGACTAAGTAGTAATAGTACTAAATATAGAAGCCAGCTCGCATGCAATGAATCCCCATTCTGGATTCATGATTACTTCTGCCAGGAAATCATGTTTGTGTTGTGCGCGCGCGTGTGTGTGAGCGTGCGTGTTTGTGTGTGTGTGCGTGTGAGAAAGATTTATTTAGGCCTGTAATTGATAGTTCTGACTGTTCTTTTATGACAATAGCCGGAAAATATAAATCCCTCCGGATATCCTGACCGACCCAAAGCAATTAATTATCACTGCAAATCAGACACATTTCAAATCCTCTGCTCCGCAAGTGTGCTCTCTCTCTCTCTCTCCCTCCCTCTCTCACACATCACAGATGCTTTCAAACGAGTTGCCGATACACAAGAAATATGGAGAGTTTGGCACATATGAATAGTCAAAGGCACCAAGTTGGCAAATAAAAGACAATGCACACATTTGAAGATGAAACATCTGCCAACGGAGATGGCTAAAGACACTTCTGCTGTCCTGTCCATTACTAGCGTCACTTTGAAGTCCCGTTGCTTGCAGGTGAAACCATGGCATTCATCACAAAGATGGATACATGTACATGGGATACATGGACGTCCGACGGGCTCTATTATGATCCAGGTCTTACGCCTTATGCCTTAACTTCTTTGCCTTTTTTTACTATATATACATGTTTTTTTAAATATTTCAAATAGCTGATCTGCAAGCTCGCAACGTGCAGATGTAGATCAGCATTTGAAGTATTTAAAAATGTTTTTCAAAATAGTAAAAAAAAGGCAAAGAAGTTAAGGCATAAGACCTGGATCATAATAGAGTGGTCTCATCCCGTTAAACGTTACCACTGATGATGACTAACGAGGAGACTGGACAAGATCAACTCAAAAGCTTAATTAACTTTCCTTAAGCTGTCTCTAACCACAGACGCATGGACAGCACCCACACTGAATAGCTTATTACAGTATGACATAACCTGTGAGTAGCCTATAGTACTGTATATACAGTCAGCTGAGCTGATTGATCCCAGGCTAATCTTGCATACCACTAACCGATCAGGGTCACAGTTATTGTGTATGCTGACAGCCTACACAAGGACCTAAATTATCAAATATATTTCAAATTGTTCAACAACAACAACAACAACAACAATCTAATTAAAAATATATATATATATTGCCAGTGCAATCATCCCTCCAGGCTATGGGATAAGCATCCCTCTACCAACTAGCTAATATTACAATTCCCTCCGTCTGCTAGGATGTAGCAGGACTAGCCTGTTGACGACTAGATATTGAATTTGGCCGGTGCAAACTGACTCTCCTGGGGGAGATTTTTGTTGTATTGAACTTTAGTTTTACAATAGTTTTATAATGCCTAAAATGTTTTGAAATATAGTTATTAGCATTGTATTAAGTAGGACTCGTAGTTGTATTTGTAATAGCTCTGTGTGTGTAGTATTGTAGTAGTAGTAGTAGTAGTACTGTAGTAGTAGTAGTGGTGGTGGTATAGTATTAACACTAGTAGTAATAGTTGTAGTAGTATTAGTGGATGCTTGCCTGATAAATTAACTTCATTCAGTAGCAAAATAGTGGAGCAGCTTAAGTCTTAACACGTGGATAGGAGCATTCAACATGATTAAAGATTTAAGGAGATAACTCCTCGTCCATGTCTCTGTGTGTCTCCTGCAGTAAAGTGCCATCGTTTGTTAGAATGCTGGCCCCATCCTCAGCTCTCAACATCCATGAAAAGGCCTGGAATGCCTACCCATATTGTCGCACAGGTAACTTCAGCTTTCTGTCTCTCTTTCTCACACACACGCATGCATTCCCAAACACACACACGCACGCCCACACACACACACACGCACGCACGCATGCACGCACGTCGCACGCACACACAGTAAACATGCAATATTGCAGTATTCACCAGCTCAGTGGCATTAGTTGGAGTGTCCGCCCTGAGACTGGGAGGTCGGGTTTGAACCCCGGTCGGGTCATACCAAATGGGACCCAGTTCCTCCCTGCTTGGCACTCAGCATCAAGGGTTGGATTGGGGTAAGTCCCTGCAACATACTAGTGTCATGTCCAGGGGGTGTACTTCAAGCTGCCTCACGCTACAGAACCAGGCCCTTTTTGCCTCATGGCTCGGCAAAGCTTACTTATTGCAGTATTTAATTTATTTATTATTATTATATGCAACCATGAGTCTTTGCTGCCAAACCCTGACACTTAAGATACAGAACTTAGGTATTTATTTTAATAAAATATGTGTACTGTACCTCTGACCCAAATTATTTAGAGGTCGCACATTCTGCCTCTCTTATTCCTGGTGTGATCTCTCTCTCTCTCTCTCTCTCTCTCTCTCTCTCTCTGTCTTTTTCTCTCTATCTCTCTCTTTTCTTTCTCTCTCGCTCTCATTGTATATCGTCTCTTCTCTCTCTCTCTCTCTCTCTCTCTCTCTCTCTCTCTCTCTCTCTCTCTCTCAAACACCTTGAAGGAATGATTGAATAATTTATTGTATGTCCAGAGTTACTGGAGGCTTACAGGCCAGCACTGACAACCCCCCTCCCCCACACCCACCCCACGCTCAAAGACACACACAAACACACACACACACACACACACACACACACACACACACACACACACACACACACACACACACACACACACACACGCAAATGCTCATGCACACACACCGCACAACACATGCATGTACACTGTAACACCTTTGCACACGCACACAAACACACACACACGCGCGCGCCATATGGTATATGGCATGATACTCTACATTGTTTCCCGTGTTGATTCAACCACCTGTAGCTCCAAGAGCGTCACATGCACTCTCAGAGATAAATGAACACTGTGTTTGTGTTAGCAAGCTGCTGAGGTGCTTTAAATGTGTCATAATCTCAAATGTTATCTTTTTGTCTCTCTCTCTCCCTGCGGCGGGTTGTGCAGTTATCACTGTAAGTATCATTCAAGTTCTTGGACCTACTGTACGTAAAATGTCAGGTATGCACACGCACCGACTGTAGAACACTGAAGTCCATGGGCGGCTTGTTCTTGACTCCAGCCGAAAGCTGAGAAAGAAATTCTATCTGTTATAATGAAACCGGAGAGGCAGTCAGACAGACGCAACTGCTCTGTGTGCCTGTGTGCGTGTGCCTGTTTATGTGTGCGTGTGTGTGTTTGTGTGTGTGTGTGTGTGTGCGCCTGGCAGGGGCGTCACACCTGGGTACAAGGATTCACTGCGGGCCACCCATGAATGTTAACTATTGAAAAATAGCAGATATACAAGCTCACAGCGCGGCACCGAGTGCCGCGCTGCGAGCTTGTAGATCTGCTATTTTTGAAAAATCGTGAAAATGTGTGCCAAGAAACCTATGTTTCCATGTCAGTGATGCTCAAACTTTTTCATGTGAAGGACCCCCCATCTCAAAATATTTAGTTCCAGGGACCCCCCAGAAGCAAAATTTGAGTTACAAATGTTCACTTAAAAAATACATATATTCAAAGATTTGCGCACATTTTCACGACTTTTCAAAAATAGCAGATATACAAGCTCACAGCGCGGCACAGCTAAAGTTACTAGGGCCCCTTCACCTTGGGCCCTGGTAACTCAGTCCCACTTTCCTACCCCTTGTGACGCCCCTGGCACCTGATGCACACATACACATGTATGTGCTTGCTTGTACACATGCATGTGTGTCTGCATGGTTGGGTGCTTGCATGCATGTACAGTGTGTATTGTATGTATGTGCGCTTGTGTGCACGCACGCGAGTGTGTACATAGCGTGTAGGTGTGTGATTTTGTACATGTGCATGTCTGGGTGTAAATTTGAGTTTTCACTAACATATGTGGCTGCATTAATTGCTGCCTTATATTGGGCCAGAGAGACTGAGGGCCAGATGTACCTACATGAAAGCAGCAGCGCAGTTCATGATGATGTCACTTTAGAATACAAGATATTTTCACCTTTATCAGAGTGAGGCGTTGTGTGCTTGTAGATCTGCTATTTTTGGCTAATGATCCCCTCAGAATACGGATTCTAGGGTTCAAGTGGTTCATGTAAAATAATTATCTTATCGCACAAAGATTTGGTGGACCACCTGTTGTAACTCTGAGGACCCAATAGGGGTCCCGGACCCCCTGTTATAGACCCCTGCTTTATTGCATCTGCATAGAGGAGAGAGGTGCACTTTGCAATAACACACTTAAAATATGTGCTTAAAATGACTGTTGACTGTTTTTAGGCCTGTGCGCTTGTTTGATGAAAAGCAGTGCAGTCTCTAGGCACAGTGACAGTGTGTGTCTGAAACAATGTGCAAAACTGGCCCTGCGAGACCTATCAAAGCACGCTTTGTTGTGCGCATAATTTCGTATTATATCTACTATTCAGAATTTGACTCTGGGTTGCTTGCATTGTTCACATTTAATTAACATTATAAAACTGTAAAAGTTTGAATAAACAGTTTGTTAAAGTGACAAGTAGACAAATAGCACAGTCTTTTCTCCACAGCATGCACATGAATCCTATTGCATTCATTCACCTCTTTGCTTGGCAGAATGAATATATGAAAGACAACTTCCTCATTAAGATTGAGACGTGGCACAAACCAGATATGGGACAACTTGAAAATGTGAGTAGTATCAGTGATACAGTAGTTACAATGGGGATGTGTGTGTGTGTGTGTGTGTGTGTGTGTGTGTGTGTGTGTGTGTGTGTGTGTGTGTGTGTGTGTGTGTGTGTGTGTGTGTGTGTGTGTGTGTGTGTGTGTGTGTGTGTGTGTGTGTGTGTGTGTGTGTGTGTGTGTGCGTGCGTGCGTGCGTGCGTGCGTGCGTGCGTGCGTGCGTGCGTGCGTGCGTGCGTGCGTGCGTGCGTGCGTGCGTGCGTGCGTGCGTGCGTGCGTGCGTGCGTGCGTGCGTGCGTGCGTGCGTGCGTGCGTGCGTGCGTGCGTGCGTGCGTGCGTGCGTGCGTAAATTCATACACCTTTACTTGTATGTATTTATTTTGTATCGTTTTGGGACTAGTGAGGGGCGAAAATCCTTCAGATCTTATATTATTGTTCTGTCGGCATGTTTTTCTAGGCGAAAATATAAAAAGCAAGTACATAAAATGAATTATTAAATAGCCAGGGCTTACCTGGTTAATGCTCTGACTGTGTGTGCGTGCGTGCGTGCGTGCGTGCGTGCGTGCGCGTCTGTGCGTCTGTGTGCATATGATACCCTTATAGGTGCATGGTCTTGATGCAGACACTTGGAAAAAGGTGGATATAGTCTGGATTGACATTGGAGACAGGACCCAAGTGGATGCTAAGGTGAATATCTTTTCACCTTTCAACTAAATTCACATGTCTTTTCGCCACAAACAAAGTTGTTGTCTTGACCAGGGACGTGCAGAGAATGTTAGAGAGGCAGGGTCTGAAATTTCTAAAAGGGCCTTTTGGTGAAAATATCGAAAATAGCAGACCTCCGAGCTTGGAGGTCGGCTATTTTCGGTGCTTGATACCAGAGTCACACTGAACTAAGCATAATCAAGTGAAGACTAGAGATGTGGCGTGTCCTGGATCTACACAGAAAAGGCAATTGATTCAACATAAGATGCTGCATTCAAGTTCAGGAGAGTTTGGACAAGGCAATTCTCTTGAATGCTGCCTTCAGGTATGGCATGGAAAAAGGGCACTTGCATTTCTTTCACCATAGGAAAAACTGCATTCATGGTCTGGAGAGGGCACTTTTTACAGACAGATAAAAGGGCAGGGGCTCAAGCCCCCTTTGATGTCTATGTGTGCATGTGCCTGGTCTTGACTCATCATTGTTGCCTTTGTCACCCTATTTTTGTATGTCCTCTCCCTCTCTGTCCAGGACTACAAACCAGAGGAGGATCCCTCCAAGTTCAAGTCAGCGAAAACGGGCCGGGGACCTCTAGGACCAGACTGGAGGGTAAAGCCAAAATTATACACCCTTGTGCAATGCAGTATAGATGGATGGGTTTATGAGTGTACGCCAGGGGTCTTCAACAAGGGGTCCGGGACCCTAGGGGGTCCTCAGAGTTACTTCAGGGGGTCTGCCAAATCTTTGTGTGATGGGGAACATTAGACGAAAATAGACGATCCACAAGCTCATAATTACGTCCAGGAACGTGATAGGAATTACCGCAGAGCTACGCCACGGCCCCCGTTATCACATCCAGGGACGTGTTAGCTGGTTACCATGGTAAACAGGTAAACAGGCACCCTGGCCACAATATGACTTCCACTTGGTTCCAAGATTTCTAGTGGAAGTGCTGCGTTTATCGGAAGTTACGTCATGCTGTTACATTCTCCAGCGAAAAAACTAAAATATATTGTAGCTCTCAACTCGCTCTTAATAGGTATAACATCGCCTGAATCCATGTTTTTGTTTGTATATTGTTTACTAGTCCTTACCCGTTCAAAGATATGAGCTCCGAAATGATGTGCAGTGTGTGGGTTATGGGATGTGCACTGTGCACACGGTATATGAGGGATGGAAAGTAACTTTAACTGGTACTTGCATGATAATATGTAGGAGCATCAATGTAAGAAATACCCGTTTCGTTTAATGGCTATGTGTGTGTGTGTGTGTGTGTGTGTGTGTGTGTGTGTGTGTGTGTGTGTGTGTGTGTGTGCAGCGGTTTGGACCGTGAGACCATCCGCAGAGTAGTCTGTGTTTCTTTTTGAGAGGGTCGGTCCGCCTGAAAAACGCGTTTTGGAACGAAACGGTTACGTTTTGCGCGTTTGTGACGCCCTCTACGGGTGGAATTGGTAGTCCATACCGTTACGAACGAACGGTATGGACTATCAAAATATCCCTTGACTATGTTCATTGCATGGGTTCAGAGATCATGTGTACCCATTTTCGTGACATTTGAAGAAAATATGTAGGAAAAGGAGCAAAAAGTGTGTTTTGGAGAAAATTCAAAATGGCGGAAAATTTTAATTTTTCGACCTACGGTTCAAGAGTTACAAGGCAAGTAGGCCGTTATAGCGCCACCATGAGGCAGAGTGGAAATGCTTTTGGGGATTCGTTGAGTATGCCACCCGCGACCCTTGGTTAAAATTCAGTGTTGACTCGACAATTTGTTTGTGCTTTACGGCTATTGTTTGCGGTCCCATCCTGCTAATAACTTTGGAAGCCCGTTACGAACGAACGGTACAGACTATCGACATATCCCTTGAGTATATTCATTGCATGGGTTCATAGATCATGTATACCGCTTTTTGCGACATTTGAAGAAAATATGTAGGAAAAGGAGCAAAAAGTGTGTTTTGGAGAAAATTCAAGATGGTGGAAAATCTAGCCTGGCGCAAATGGGCGTGGTCTATATCGGGAGATGCGTCTCGACCCACGGAATCCAGGGAAAAAATAATTTTAATTTTCCGACCTACGGTTCAAGAGTTACAGGCCAAAACGTAAAGTGGACTGTTATAGCGCCACCATGAGGCCAACTGACAAAGTTATTTTTTATTTAATCCTTGATATCATTATAAATCTCCTCTCAGAGTTTTGTAACTGTAGCCCCTATGGTTTGCGAGAAAAAAAATATTGAATGTGAGTTTTTGCGATTCCCATTATAAGTCAATGGGAAAAATTAATTCACTAATAAATTAATATCAATTAAACGATTTGTGAAAGTGAAAAAAGGGCTTCACAGTTGTGTCAGGTGTGTTCATATGCTAATGGTGATGCGATTTCAGAACAATTGCTCCAGCCACTGAGGAGAAACGCTGTGACAGACAGACAGACAGACACTCAGACACTCAGACACTCAGACAGACATTCGCTAAATTATATGTTAGATTGCGAGCGCAACCGACGGAGCAGGAGACGTAGACCAGATTTTTTCCAGCGGGGAATACGTTTGCAGGGACAACGCACTGTAGAAAAAAATACAACTTCCGGGAAAATTCTGCCCCACCTCCTAGACCCGTCTCTGCCTCATATTGTCACCAGGCTTTTCTCTTCGCAGAGGAGTAAGCGGCCTGGCTACGCGAGGCTAGTAAACAAGTGCGTTGGCTGGTGAGAAAAATAACTTCATATCCCATGAAGCAACTCGGCCGCCATCATCAGGAAGCGTGTAATCTCCATAGTCTCCTATTCATTGCTGCTGCAAAGAAACAGCTTTATCTCGGAATCTACTTACAAAAAAACGCTTCGATTGCCGAGAAACGCACAGCGACACTGGGCTGTGACGGTGGGCCGTTGTTGGCATTTTTCATTTCCGTGTGAAAATAAACACCCTGGTCTACATCCGGATTTAGTGAATTTCCACAACATGGACATGATCGTGGCTTCCGGGGCCCTTCAAAATAAAGCGCATTGAATGGCGGCACTCTGTATCCATATAATTACAAGAATAATGGCAACCCAAATGTTAATAGAAAAGACAATGTATGTCAAACAAGTCCATGAAGCTATCTATGAAATCTATGAAAATATGCAATCTGCAACACAGTTGTATTCAATATTTAGGGGGTTCCCTGCTTCATCTCTCTCAGCTAGGGGGTCCGTAGCCTGAAGACCTTTTGTTTACACAGTCAATAGACAGACAGACAGACAGACAGGGTATTTACTGTATATACATATATGTAAACCATATTCTTTAACATCCATGCGCTTGCGTTGACATTATGATGTCATACTTGCCCCTGCAGAAGGAGCTTCCCAAGAAGACGGAATGCCCACACATGTGTGCCTACAAACTAGTCACCGTTAAATTCAAATGGTGGGGCCTGCAAAACAAAGTGGAGAACTTCATTCAAAAGGTTTGTCTACAGTTTGGAAACCCATGCATTTCTGCTAGGGTCGGTCGGGTCCAGCTTTGTGTGTGCAGTACATTACACTACGCACTAGGGTTGGGATCCGGAACCAAAGGAATTGGAGGTACCAGATCCAACATTGAGGAACCGGAATTGGTTCCATCACATTTGGAACTGCTTCTGGAACCGTTTTTTTATGACACTGTCAGAGCTGGTATAAGGACTTCACGTCTAAAGGATCCCAATCCTATTACACACGTTACAAATGGTAGAATTGCACACATTACAGGGTAATGATCCCATTTGGGAGTGTTTAGTGTAACTTAAATATAGACGCTGTCGTGGAGGAACCTTTGTAGACAACAGTATGTCCAACATTGTTACTTTTCATTCTCCAGGATCCTGGATGGCTTGATTCTAGGATTAAAATAATTGATATAAATATTTTTGTAAAGGTCTATGGGAAAAATGAATGGCTGAAGTTTTAGTGGCACCAGTAAACCACACCCACTGCTATGCCCTATACAGAACATTTTAAACAAATCTTAAGGAGTTCAAGTTCAGAAACTTAGCCCTGACTTCCAGTGATATTAGAAGATCAGATAAAAGGCTAAAGAGACAGTGAGATAACAGAGACAACTTCAATTTGATATTCTACCCCTCATTGATATTCTACCCCTCATCGTGTTGGACAGCATATTAATAGTCAAGATATCACTAGCAGTTGCGCCTCGGTGTCTCAGTTGGTTTTCTCACCAGGACTTATTGAGCATCAGGTTTATGACCCATATCAACTACAGTAATACAGTGTCTTAGTGTGTCCTGTACCTGTGGTGCTGTCAGTTCAGGGTGTCAACTGCAAGTGGAAAAGTACTGCTCTCTGCACGATGCTGCACATTGGCATGCGGTGGCCTCTAGCGGTCCAACTATGGTATTGCATGGTGGAATTATTCCCTGATGCCCTTTTTCAGTGTCTCTCGTGTCTAGTCCTGGGTTCTGGTCATATAATCACAGTCTAATATAGACCTGATGGGACAGTCTGTGACTGCAACGCCACCAGTAATAACTAAGTACATTTACTTGTACTGTACTTAGCTTCCGCCGTGGCCTGAAGACTCACCTCTTCAGACTCCACCTAAGCCCTTACTATAGCACCTGCCTACCCTCAGTGACCATACATGAAAGCTAGATAGCATTCTTAGGTTTTTTATAACGTTTTTTAATGATTAGGTGCTTGGTCTGCCTACGTTATCTTTTCTAGATTGATATTTCTATGCAATTGATGTTGATGTATTGATGTATTACCTTGCTTATTGTATTGATGTACTTATTACCTTGCTTATTGTAAATCACTCTGGATTAAGAGCGTCTGCTAAATGCCTAAACTGTAAACTGTAAACTTTAAGTACAATGTTGAGATATTTCTGAGCAGTGCTCAAAAATGTAAGGAGCCAACCGCTCCTACATCTGGCTTTGTCCGTTTGTCCCGAGAAAAGGGTATATTATGAGCAGTACAAAAAGTACACATCCAAATTCTTGCACACAGGTGTAGAATAGCCTATGGTGTAGAAAAAGAAAGTTGAAGTTTGAACAAAATGTGTAGCTCATAGAATGTGGACTATTTTATTTGCCAACATGTGTATGGCAGTAATATAAATGGTAAGACAAAATTAATTTCCCATAGAAATTAACTGGGAAACTGCTTTTTCCAAAGTCTCAAAAAGTATATCAATTAATAACGAGAGAATATAGCAGAGATAACTGTATAGAGCTGAACAAGTTGCAGTTTGAACGAAATGTGTAGCTCAAAAGATGTGGACTAGTTTTAAGTGCCAAATAATGTGTGGTTGGCAGTAATAATTAGACAAAGTGTGGCTAGTTTTAAGAGCCAAAAAATGGGGGTGGTAATAATATAAATAGTAAGACAAAATTCATTTCCCATATGAATTCACTGGGAAACAGTTCTTGTATTTTATTTTACAGTAGTGTTGACTCACTGGGGTCAGTCCGAGCTCATTTGGTTTCTCTTATTTGTTTTCTTTCAGCAAGAGAAGCGCTTGTTCACCAACTTCCACCGTCAGCTCTTCTGTTGGATCGACAGATGGATCGAACTGAACATGGAGGATATCCGTCGCATGGAGGAGGAGACGCGCAGGGAGCTAGATGAGGTGAGCAACGGAACAACGACACAGTGAGAGGAAATCTGCTTTCATTCAATCCTCCTGGCACATACTCAGTGTGTCATCTTACAATGAAAGCGGGAGGAACAAAGCAAAGTAAAGACAGACTTATTTAGGCCTAGAATTATTGAATGCTTTAACCAGGTGCCGCGCTGCGAGCTTGTAGATCTGCTATTTTTGAAAAAGTTGTGAAAATGTGTGCAAATCTTTGAATATATTTATTTTCAAAGCGAATGTTTGTAACTCGAATTTTGCTTCTGGGTGGTCCCTGGAACTAGATATTTTGAAATGGGTTAGGGTTAGGGTTAAGGCCAAATAAATATCATTTTGGGGGTCCTTCACATGAAAAGGTTTGAGAACCACTGACATAGTAGTCTCTCAAGAACAGACTAACTGAGCTCCAGTTAAGTGAAAAGGACCTTTTCTTTGACGATGGCTGGCCAGATTGCTGACATAGAAACATAGGTTTTTTCCAAAAATCTTAGAAGGATTCAAAAGACACTTATAGAATCGGGTCAAAATTCAAATTTTCACGATTTAAAAAAAATAGCAGATCTACAAGCTCGCAGCGCGGCACTCGGTGCCGCGCTGTGAGCTTGTATATCTGCTATTTTTTTATATTTAAAGCATAAAATATTGCGTCATAATGTGTTCAGGCCTAAATGGGTTAAAATATATGTGTCAGTAACCCTGACCCTAGTCACGATTATGACATTTTACATGACGATTCATTGTTACGCAAATAATTGCATAATTGAAGTTGCACAGGGCAGCTATGACCAATTTAAATATACAAAGAAATTACTTATTTGATTATGTCATAACTTTATACTTTCAAATGTTAATAGTGGAAATAGCTGATCTACAAGCTCACAACGTGTCACATGGCGGTGTGTTGTGAGCTGGTAGATCTGATATTTCGACTATTTTAGAAAATGTTTGATCATGCGTATGAACATTTCTGAACATGGAAATGATTATGACGATTATGCAACATAATTGTGATTATCTCAAATAATTGTGATGTATTATGTGACGGGCTAATTGTGACACATCATTTCTTTGTGTAAATGTGTGTGTCAGATGAGAGTGAAGGACCCAGTGAAAGGGATGGTGGCTCTAGAAGACTGAGTGTGTTGGACGATGAACGCTGCAGCCCATCAGGTAGGAGAAATAATGATGACAAGTATGGCATAATAAACTATAAAATAGTGCAATTACACCTCCATTTTGTGTTAGAGGTTTGCCTAAAGCAGGGGTCTTCAACATTTTCAGGCCAAGGACCCCTTAGTTGAGAGAGAGATGAAGCAGGGACCCCCACAACCTTTCCAGAGATTCCATAGTTTCATTGTTTGACAGCACAATCATCAGTGTATTTTGGATTCATGTCAATTTGTGTTTTCAGATATTTAACCACTTGAACCGTCAATACGTAATAAAATTGTCATTTCACTCTGTACTTAGTCTGCTCTTTTTACCCTCTACACCAAACCTCTTTGCCCGAAAATAGCAGATCTACAAGCTCACATCGCCCCGCAGCACGAGCTTGTAGATCTGCTATTTTTGGCTAAAGTTCTCCGAATATGGACGCTAGGGTTCAAATCGTTAATATAAAAAAGGAGAAAAAAGGTTTCTATCAAACAAAGATTTGGAGGACCCCCTGTAGTAACTCTGAGGACCCCCGGACTCCCTGTTGAAGACCCCTAAACTATAAAATAGTTTTTTTTGTTTGAGAGGTTTGCCTAAAGTGCATTATTTTGCAGAATTGATAATTCAGATAGATTTTATTTTATTGCCGAATCACAACAAGTTGTCTCAAGAAAGACACATTGCCATCCCCACAATGAGCAAGCATTGTTGCAATGGTGGCAAGGAAAAACGTAACTGGAAGAAACACCAGGAAGAACCAGGCTCTATGTCATCTGCTTTGACCGTGTGTGGGGGAAAATTGTTGCCCAAAATAGGGATGGGATTTGGTTTAAATTAGAGATAGTGTTTATTCATATCTTTGGACGATGTTCTAGATACGGCAGTATCTTGATCAACCTTGGAATAAAAGTTAGCCTATCTTCCTACTCAGTGTTGTAAAGTAACTAAGTACATTTACTCAAGTACTGTACAGCTTTGAGGTATTTTTACTTCACTGGAGTAATTCACATTCCCATACTTCTACTCCACTACATCTCGGAAAATATTATATCTTTAACAGTTATTTAAAAACTACAGTTACTAGTTACTTTGCAGATATTGATTACAACACATACAGTAAACAATTCAGACCTATATATACATTTTGGCCATTTGATATACATTTTGGTCGTATCGCAGACACATTGTGAGCTTGTAGATCGTCTATTTTCATAAAATGTCTTTGAAAACCTGTGAAATTGGACATTCTGTTTAATAGTTAGTTTTGGTACATTTTGATGCCAATGCTTTTGTACTTTTACTTTTTCTTTTTAATTCTGGACTTTTACATTTCTCTCTACTATGTTGCACTTTTCATAGTTTTACTCAAGTAAAATAAATTGTACTTTTTCCACCACCGTTCCTATTGTACTCCAGCAAGTGGCGACCAACAGTATAAATGAGTCCCAACTGAGTAGATTTCCTCACAATAGAGAGTCACCTCTTTTACCACAATATCAACCCATGGGTTTTGTGTTCCCCTAAATGGTTGAAAAAACTTTTTATTATACTGTACATATTCATTTAAATGGTGATGAGACCAAATCCATTCTGAAAATAAAGCACACACTCCAGCTAAAATGGCCTGAATGGTTGAAAGCATTACAAGTGAATCCAATATGTTTATCTTTACTCTCAATCGCTTC